>NW_028318958.1:6441346-6744230 GCF_062004578.1 Staurois parvus
TTGTGCATAGGATAGAGAGCACCATGGTGGAGGTTGCTCAGTTGGATTTGATCGGGGGTCAGCAGTCACAAATACCAAAACACACCTAAACACAAGGCTCCTATTCTGGCACTTTCCGCAGTCCACAGACTGGTTTCCACTGGTTCTCTCTACACCCATTTCATGGATCCCTTGTGCCATTAACTCAGGCTATGAGTGTAATTTTCAGCAGTCTCTTTACCTCTTGTAAGGACAGAGTGAACACCAAGCTTCTTAGTGCCTTAACAGTCCTGACACCAGTGTTGAACATCTCTCACTCTCTCTTCCATATTCCAGCACAGAATATAGAATGTCCAGTTGTGTTACAATAAATAGAACGTTAGTTTACTCCTGTAGCACTACCCTCATGAGGGCAGCTGTGTTGTGGGTACCCCCAAACTTCTCTCTTCACAGCCATGCAACAGTTATTTCTCACACAGACTTGCATCCAAGAGTCAGTGACCAGTCCGTGGGCTTGGTTTTGTTATTTTATTAGGGGAAATACTGTAACTTGGATAGGCAAATAGGGATTTTGGGATGCCCAGCTGGCTTGAATCAATGGAAGGGGGATACTTCACAGATTCTGGATGGTTCTTTTCTTGAAATCTGTCAGTCATTGCAGATCCGTAGCAGCAGCCCTTTATGGGCGAGGAACTAGCAGCCCCTCAAAATCAGCTTAACTTCTCGTAACTACATGCAGGGATGTCTTCTCTCCCCCTGTAGAGTTGCTCCTAGTTCCACAGCCTGCAAACGCTACCAGCCCTCCTGGCTTCTTGGACAAGGATAAAGGATTGAGCCCAGCACTGTCCTTGGAAAGCTTGCAACATGTGGCAGTCTTTCCCCTTGTAGATCCCAGAAAGTGCTGCTGTACTCACTCTGTTCTCTTTACTGCCTGCTGCTCCAGGTCTTGATCCCATTCATGCCTCACTGCTGAAAATATCCTTCTCAGCCATCCAAGCTAAGCCTGGAGGTCGGCCCCCCCAAGACTTAGGGGACCCCTCCCAAGCACCGACAGTCTCCTCAGCACTCCATCTTCCACCGGACTCCTCTGTCAGCCTGACTCTCCCATATTTATGGGCCATTCCACCACTTTACCAGGGCCTCCAAACCTGGGTTGGCAGGACTCCCACGAACATGCAGATTACATCTCCACCCCTTCCAGTTTACAGATTTTGGAAGGTTCTATGGTCCTCCAGAGTCAGGAGGAGGCAATAGAGGCACAACCTGACTCAATCACAGACTCACACAGTTGAGTCATACACAATGATTTTATCTAGAATACACTACACTATTCTAGTAGCACACTAGAGGGTGTTACTCTCCAAATAATGGTAGTTGAGCAGAATAATAAACATATGATCCTGTTCCTTCTCTTCCCCAAACTAAGTATCAAAACATTCCAATCAAGGTTGTACAATACACTACTCTTTGAAATCAACCTAGTGCTTGGTTAGTTCCCAGGTATAGGGTTAACTATCTCCCTGGCTTCTACTTCTCCCATTCTAGTGGGTATCTCCTCCCAAAGAGGTACCCATCACTCGTAGTGCAGCATAATGTATGGCCCATTGTGGCAGGGGAGATCCCAGCTACCCACTCTGCAGATTGCATTCTACTTTTCAGGAACCATTCCAGTCCCATTCACCTGACCATTTTCTTCTTTTACCCTGCTTAACAGGAGGTGGGATCTGCATGTTTCAGACACTCACCCATTATGCAGATCCAGCTCTATCCCGTCAAAATCCTCTCATGCTTTGCCACTGTCCTGTGCTGCCATATTGTTTCTGGCAGCATCGAGAGGTACACCGCCTCTTTCTGGTTCAGAGGGTGGGTCTCCCGATGACATGCCAAAAGGCCCGCTCCCCCTCCTCTCCTGTGAATGAAACAGTAAAGCCTCCTGAAATACGTGACGTCATCAAGAGGCCCGCCAGCTTTACTGGGTTCAACGGGTGGGCCCTCCAATGATGCACCACTAAGTTTGTTCCCCTCCTCCTCTGTGAATGAAACAGTAAGGATTTCTGGGATATGTGACGCACATAACCTAGGAGGCACAGCAGGCAAAGTACATGTTATTCACCTAGGTGAATGATGTTTATTGGAGGTGGGACCAAGCCCTTTTTCTTAACAATATGGTAAACAAAAAAAAAGCCTCTATACATATTGTGGAGTGAAGGAGGGGTGGACAGGAGGCACTTTTGATTTATGGGTGAAGGTCCATTTTAAATAACCCATAACAAGAAACATTGATTGACAGATTGCCTAGAGCCCCATCCTTGAAGCCTCTTGGTGTACAGATGTCACAGGAGCCAAGAGACATCAATATAAAGACAGCACAGGTGGACATGGTGCCATGTTATCAGGGAGCCAGCTCCAAGTACCAGGAAGAGACATGTGGCAGACGCAGCACCCTTTGGTGCCTAGTGCGCTGTGGCATTAGAAAAATTATGCAATTGCTGTTTCTTTGTTTGATTAGACTGACTTTACTCTTTAATTCCTCCAATACCGCTCTATGGATGCAGTAGGTTTAAAGAGCACACCGAATACTTTAGTTAACTTCTTTAATAACTTCAATCTTCTTCATATAACACTGCTTACAATGGCTTATTTCTTTCATATTACAATGGTTTAATTTGTATTACATTGGGTTGATTCAATAGCTTATCTCGATAGGTTCAAAAGATTTGATAAATTTGTTCTGTATATTTCGATAGATTGATAAATTCACTTGGATTTATAAATTCGTTAGATTACTCTACAGTGACTTGATTCGTAAGTTCGTAAATTTGTAAGTTCGATAAGTTCGTAAGTTCGGTGGAACTAAAGTAAACACATACAACATTTTTAGACACAGATCTACCTGCACTGTTAAACAATAGAGGAACACACAAGTGCATTAAATACCTATTTGGCCTTCTCTGCCTCCATAAAGCTTTTCTGATTGGAACTGTCTGTTTCCTCTTCTGTCTGGTGAGCATGTGTCTCTAGAAAATCCTAGCAGGGAGGTTTACACAGGCATAAATGTGAAACTGGCTGACATTGGTTAAGGCTCTGTACAGTGTGAGGCTGTCTGTGATTGGCTCAGTTCTTTACTAACTCTTAAAGGCATATTTTCCTTTTCTGTTTCTGCTAACACAATGAATATATAAATGTCATATAACAATCAAAGACATAAATTACAGCAATGATTTTGCTTTTGGCTTTAACATATGCACATATATACTGTACTGAGGTTATTGGCAGGTTTGGTATACACATATATGTGAACCATATTAACAACTAGGACTGGTCTTAGCTGGCCTTAGCTACAAGACACCCAATTTAAATGATGTAAGAAAGGAGGATGATGGTGTAGAACTGGGTGTGCAACAGTGGAGCAACAGATTACAGTAGAACAACTCTGACTCTGGATTTGCTGAGCATGTGAGTTTGATTATTGAGGATAATCCAGCAAAAAGATGGGATTCAGATAAAAAATATCCATTGAGGTGAAGTTCCTCTTCTGTTTTCATATATTTCTTTCTGTTTCAGTATTTTTACAAGATCATGAAGACGCAAGAAGATAGTCCTCAGTACTTTTGAAAAACACCCCCCGGAATGTCTGGCCGTGGCTATGTTGAGTAAGGGCAGATGGTTCATGTAGCAGTTACTTCTTAGAATACATCTACCCTTAGCTCACACATTGGCTGAGCTGAAAACCCTCCCCTCCTGAAGACTCCAGGGATGTATGACATCATTTGCCTAGGCATGGAAACCAAGAAGTAAATGAAGAACGGAAAAAGAAAAAGGTTAAAACAAGTACAGATGGTATGCTTTCCTATCTATTTATTAATGGTAGCAGCATAAAAATTAGAAATAGTCAATGCTGATTGAGAGAGTGAAGTTCTGCTTGAAGAGTGCATGCACACTGGCTTATAAAACTCCAATGCTCTTTGCAGAAATTAATTTTGAGCATTTTTTTTGTACTAGCCTTTAGGAGCATTTAGTGTTTTTTTCCTCCCAGAAACCCCCTCTCAAAATGCAAAACAGATGATTTTTTTTTTCTGCCTTTGGACGTTGAGCTTAAATTATGCCTCTGCACAACCTAATGTGCATGGACACATAGGATAACATTAGTTGCTTCTACAGGCAAAACACTAAACTCCTCTAGGAGCAGTGTTTTTTTAAGCCATGCATGTGTGCATGGACCCTTAAAGTGTTACTAAACCCACAACAGTAAAGCATGCTTGTTATACCTAAGGGGTTAATCTTCCGCATTATGTAAAAAGGCTGATCCTGTCTTCTCTGACCCTCCCCTTCTTCTACTGTCCCTAATCCATCTGCTGATAGTACAGAGGTGTGTATTGCTAGAGAGGTTTTTTTGGAGGGTGCATGTGAGCAGCACGGGGCCAATAAACACTGTCCAGGCAGAGGGTCAGGGGTCCTTCAGCCTCACAGGGCTGTCGGAGGAAAATGAAAACTCCTCCTACATGCTTTAACCAGTGCTCAGCCAGACACTGATAGAAGCCACAAGACTGCTATATACTTCTGATGAGAAAAGGAATTTATCAGTTTATCATTATGAAAATAATTGCATTTCCATATTCTGTGTACTGTGGGAGACCAGATATAGTGAATTCAGAGTCCTGGGTTTAGTAACCATTTAAGGGTTTGGATAAAGTAAGGAACTTTTATTTTGCAGTATGTTTCCATTTTCTTCTAATCCAGTGGTTGTGCTTGTAAACTGTAAGTCTGTGCACTCTAAGTCAGTTCAGAGTCATTGCTCTCGATCCGCTACATCAGCATCATCTAAGGAGATGACTGGTGAATGTGGCTAGGCTGGTTTCCATAACTAAAACCTTTGGCGCCGCCCATTTTTACTATTTCATAAAGGCAGTCATGCGAGCGGCACAGTGGCTTAGTGGTTAGCATGTCTGCCTTGCAGTAAATGGGTCATGGGTTTGATTCCCGACCATGGCGCCTCCTGCATGGAGTTTGCATGTTCTCCCTGGGCTTGTGTGGGTTTCCTCTGGGTACTCCGGTTTCCTCCCACACTCCAAAGACATGCTGGTAGGTTAATAGGATCCTGTCTAAATTGGCCCTAGTATGTGTATGTATGAATGTGAGTTAGGGACCTTAGATTGTATGCCCCTTGAGGGCTAGGGACTGATGTGAATGAAAAGCACTGTATATGTAAAGCACTGCTAAAATGGACGGCGCTATATAAGTACCTAAAATAAATGTTACTGTTCAGCATGCATTACTGTTTTAGAGTCTTACTTTGCTCTCTCAGAAGTATTACTGAGAAAAGAAAAACCAAATTGAACAAGCCATTTACAATATGTAAAAGCAGAGCTGACAAAGGGAGGATCAAATGAAGATATCATGTGCCAAGATTTATTTTTTCTTGTTTGCATTTTAAACCTACAACTTTTATTATTAAAAATATATATTTATGATAAACAATAAAAATATAAAACTAGTCTAAGGCAAGCAAGATACATTGCTGTTAGTGGAGGGGATGAGGAGAGCATGTAAAATCCATGTCTCATGGATGGGGTTAAATGAACGCAGCACGCCATAGGAAACGTGAAGCCATCATCCAATCAGTCACTGTACTCAAAACACACCTACATACTTCCTACTTCAGTAGCTGTATTCCCTAGACAAGTCACATCGAACAGTCTAACCATTGGAGGGAGAAAGGCCACCATCTGGTGGCTGTATCTTGGTAAAGCAAAAAGTTTGATGGCCTGCGCTTAAAGAGGTGCCACTTTTCTTCTGACTTTATTTTCTAAACATGTGATGATATGTTCAAATACATTTGAAAAAAATGTGAATAGTAGGTTTTGTAATAATATTGCCAATTGTAGTCTAATTTGACAATTCACTGATATCTGATCACGACATATTGTTTTTATATCATGTAAACCCTAAATCTATTTTTCAGTATGTGTGGCATCATTCCTCACTGTATACTAATTGTTTCTGGCAAATCTGTTTCTAAGTTGTTTATGCAGAGATCCCTCCAGATAAACCACTTCCGGTTGCATGTTGACAACACTAAGATGCAGGGTGGACTGAGAACTCATGGGACCCCTGGGCAATAGGGGATCATGGGGCCCCTGTGTCCTTGCCCAAACTCAAAAAAGCCTAAGAAAAAGGTACCAGGGGCATCTCATGGGGCCCCCTACTGACCCTGGGCCCTCGGGCAGTGCCCGTGTTTCCAAATGGTCAGTCCGCCTCTGCTAAAATGCTGCTTTGCAAGTAGCAGCAGCGTTGTCAGCCTGCAGTGTTAGCCCCTTTTATTGTCTGTTAGGCTTCCTATCTAATAGGCTGTCAAATAGCCAACTGAAGGAGCACACACAACAGTCTTACCTAACAACTTCCACACCATTGTACTGTGGATGGGCAGCCCATGCAAGCAAAGTGTACCGCCCCTTGAAGATGTCATGGTGACGAAACGCGTAGGGCATGGCCTACTTGATGTTGACATCAGGACGTTCCCTGTTGACTGTCGGCGGTGATCTGCGGTGAGCGGGGCTCATCCATTACGAGTGCTGTGTAACGCTGTCTAAGCTGGTGTCGGTCTGGACACCTTACTTGTGAGTGCTATGAGTTTTTAATAAATGTCAATTTGTTTTAAACGTGCTGCACCATCATTTCTCTTCCTTTCTCCCTGAGTGTGGTCCCTATATATATGGAGATACGTTGGTACACGGATAGGCTCATCCTGGAAGATTTGGCTGCAGAGTATTGCTCCTTACTTTGAGATATTGTCCATCATTGTGGAGTATTGCTACGTAATACCTGGAAATGTGAATACCACGGCAGAATATTGCATCTATAGTCTGGATATCGCTTTATTAATCGCTCCCAGAGCAAAAGCGCCTGTGCTGGTCTATAATCTGATCAGCATTTAGCTCTGGTGAGTTTATCCAATTTATTTGGTGGTGGATTGATCATGGTGTTATGAGTTTCACAAGATGAATTTTGATTTATTTATGGTGCTTGGACTTTCACATATTTATTATGGACACTTTATTATATTGTTATATTTAATTTAGCGCATTCCTATATATTTTTCTTTATATATGCCAAATATTTATTTGGGTTTGGGAGTTGCGGCTATAGTGGTTTATTTATTGATTAAGGGTAAAAGTGTGGCGCTTTTCTAAATTTATTTTAAAGTGTACATCACTGCCCCCCCCACTAACACCCACTGTGACTGACCAATGATTCATGACTCGGACCTGCTAATCGACTGTGTCAAATCACAACCAAGAGCCCTGTACAGAGGGAACAATCTCTCTGTTTGGGGGATGAGAAACAAAGAGACCTATTAGTAAAAGCAAGTGTACAATCCAAACGCACACATTCCTGCGTTAAAAATGGCTGTGTGTATAAGTGGGTGCTGCAGAGACCGTCGGCTGGAACCAAACAGAATCAGCAAGGGAGAATGTCACCAGCACACCGAGGAGCACCAATATAGGTCTAAAAGTTTTAATGAACTATCACAGTTACAGCAAGGCAATGTTTCGGCGTCTCACAGGACCCCTTCATCACATGCCTGATGAAGGGGTCCTGCAAAACTCCGAAACGTTGCCTTGCTGTAACTATGTGATTGTTCATTAAAACATTTGGACCCATATTGGTGATCCTCGGTGTGCTGGTGACATGTTCCCTTGCTATTAGTAAAAGCAACACATAATATACACATTACACATTGGTAGGCACACATTTAACCCCTTGATCACCCTAGATTTTAACCCCTTCCCAGCCAGTGTCATTAGTACAGTGCCAATGTATAGTATTATTACTGATCACTGTAATAGTTTCACTGGAGATGTCAGTGGCAGTTAGTCAGTTCCCCTCAGCATTAGTTAGTGTCAGATTGCAGTCCCGTTATAAGTCACTGATCACCGCCATAAGTAGTAATAAAAAATAAATAAATAAAAATTCCAATTTATTCCATAGTTTGTAAGCACTATAATGTTCGTGCAAACCAATCAATATAAACTTATTGGGATTTTTATTTTTTACCAAAGACATGTAGCAGAATACATTTTGGCCAAAATTTTATTTTTATACCAATACTTGTATTCATCTTATTGGGATTTTAAAGGCAACCAAAAACACATAAATAAAAGTATTTAAACAATCTTTTATTAATTCATATCTTATTGGTTTTTTTTAAAAAAAAGGATTTTGTAACCAATGGAAACTGAATAAAAACAATTGTTGCAAAGTACAAACATAGTCACAATGTATTTATTATTATTATTGTTATTATTATACAGGATTTATATAGCGCCAACAGTTTGCTCAACGCTTTACAATATAAAGGGAGACAATACAGCAACAATGCAGTTCAATACAAGAGGAATATGTGGGCCCTGCTCCTTGGAGCTTACAATCTAGGAGATTTATGCTCAATTTGTCACATCCATTCCAGGGGCGGAATGACAACTCATGGGGCCCCCGGGAAATAGGGGATTATGGGGCCCCTGTGTCCTTGCTCAAACTCAAAAAAGCCTATGACAAAGGTACCAGGGGCATCTCATGGGGCCCCCTACTGACCCCGGGCCCTCAGGTAGTGCCCGAGTTTCCAAATGGTCAGTCCGCCCCTGATCCATTCACAGAAAAAACAACACGAGATTATTTTAACCACTTGCCCTCCAAAGGATTTACCCTCCTTCGTGACCAGGCCATTTTTTGCGTTACGGTGCTGCATTGCTTTGACTGACAATTGCGCGGTCATGCAATGCTGCACCCAAAAGAAATTTGCATCCTTTTTTTCTTACAAATAGAGCTTTCGTTCAGTGGTATTTAATTGCCTGGGCATTTTTATTTTTTGCACTATAAAAAAAAAAGTCCGACAATTTTGAAAAATCTCAATATTTTTGACTTTTTGCTATTAAACATTTCCAGTAAAAAAAATTTAAAAATCAAATTTCGTCATAAATTTAGGCCAAAATATATTCTGCTACATGTCTTTGCTAATAAAAAATCCCAATACGTGTAAATTAATTGGTTTACATGAAAGTTATAGCATTTACAAATGATGGTATATACACTAGAATTTTTTTTTTTTATTAGTAATGGCGGCGATCAGTGACTTATAGCAAGACTGTGGGACTGTGGCAGGCATTCTGAAACTGGGGGGGAACTGACTTGGTGTCACTGACATCCCCAGTGACACTAATACAGTGATCAGTGCTAATAAAAAGCACTGACACTGTACTAATGGCACTGGGCAGGAAGGGGTTAACATCTGGGGCGATCAAAGGATTAACTGTGTGCTTTGTGCCATTAGTAACTGTGTGGCCTGTGTTTGTGCTTCACATTGCTTTGCATGGCTATGCCATGCACCATCGCGCAAAGCAGTGTGCAGCAGCTGACAGGAGAGAAAACAGTTTTGTTTACAAACAGTCCCCCCCCTCCGTCGGAGATGCTCAGCAATCACAGGGCGCCAGCGAGTGGTCACCGGCCAGGATTCGGCGATTGCCATGGCAGCATGGGTATAGTGCCACGCACAATGCGCGCACCCCCAACTCAGAAATGCAGAACCACATATATATATATGTGAGTTTGGGCACCCGGGTCGCCTTGTAGCAGTACTTCTGCTATAGGGCGGACAGGAAGCAGTTAACACCTTGTAGACGTGGACATAGTGGTATCCCCCAACTATTTAAACTCAAACCCTACAACCAGTTTGGTCTTGATTGTTGGTTTTACAGGTTGGGGTATCCAACACATTTCAAAGTTTTCTCATTACAAGTTCTTCCTCAGCGATATACTACCACTCTGTACCACAAAAATCCATTTATAGTCTCATAGTTACTATCATTTTTTAATACATACACTCAGCCATTTCGAAAATAATGCCAGAAAGAAAATGAACAATAAAAAAGAAAAAGGAATTGTGCTGAATAGCAAGTTACAAGGAAACTTACATAGCCTGCAATTATGCTAAACGTGGATGCCATCTCCTGCCGCTGGAACACGATCAACTGCCGCCAAGGACACCCTTCTGGCACGCAAGGACCACCAGACAGCCATCTCTCACAGCCACAATATAAGGGGAGAGAATGTGTACTTATGTGTTTATAATTAATGGAGGATTATTCCCACATACTAGGGTTATACTGACCAATATGCTATGATTTGAACAGATGTAATAATAGTCGTGTATATGTTACTACGCTTATGTCCATGAATTCCCTCATTCCATTACCAGTACATGTAGTAAAGAGCCCATCAATTAGAACAAATGTATTGGGTTTAAGGTCGGCTCTCATATATAAGCTGTAATTAAAATGGGGTTACAGAGATTAATTTAACCAATCATAAACAAGCAGTACAACGAAGCTTCTACTTACAAGTTGCCACATATGGGTCTAGAACGGAGTCTCTATTTGACCGCATAAGTATGTTGCTCTTGCTTCCAAAATGTGTCTTATATTTGTTTCTTAAATGCCCCCTTAAATAGGCCAGTGTGACTTGTGGGAGAAAACCCTTCTTCCCACCTAGGCGGGGCAGGCAGAACCCATCTCCTCATCTACCGGAGAAGAGAAGATGGCGCCCATTATGTGGTCTTCTCTCCTCCAGTTTCATTACAGTTGCGCACCCCCTAGCGGTCCATTCAAACTGCTCATGTGTGCAGTGCCCTCCCGCTGCTCCAGCTGAGCTCAGCAGCTGATGCTCCAGGCTGTTTATTTACACTCAAAAAATATAAGAGCAGCGCAAACCAATTTTATAAAAAAGAAAGAAAAAAAGCCCAAATAAAAGTCTTGTGTTTAAAAAAAAAACTTGCTATACAAATTATGATTCCCAATATGTTCAAATCATGTGTAGTGGTTCAAATATTCACCCACACTCACCCAATATGGTGATTTCCCAAGCGGATAATAGGAATAAGACACACACTTTGGAGGTGATTTGAGATCTCCACAATTGTATACCACTGAACGAATCTCCAAAATCTTCAATATTTTTCTGAACAATCCCTCACGAGTGGATGAGAAAGACAGAAAAGAAAAAACAAATTGTGTAATACTGTATAAACGAAAAAAATAGAACTAATGTTCACCTTTACACTCACATTTAAAAATTAATTACAAGCTCAGATGGACATGAAATCCTCTCAAACGACCCCCAGCAATCCTTCCCTGGAGATCCGCAAATTCTTGCTCATGGATGGATGGTGGATGCAAAGAAAAAAAGAGGGGGAGAGCCAAATAGCATAATACTGTATAAAGCCTTTAATATAAAAAATGTTTTTCCATATTGCACTCACACTTTAAATTAGTAAAACAAGCCTTTGGTAGACACATTTCCTTCAGACAAGCTGAAAATCCATTATGGCATGTATAATGATCATTTTAGCATGGAGAGAAATGAACTGGAAGCAATCAGGGAATTTTGCCTGTCTTGCCCACATCAAATATGGCCATGGAATGCCGCAACAGCATGCATTCCACGTACCGGGCGTGACATCACATGTCGTGGATTGAAAACCAGAAAATACGTCAATGCGTTTCGCTCCTCCTCCAAGGGGTCGTCACAGACTTTTTTTCTTTCTTTTTTATACAATTGGTGTGTGCTGCTTTTATATTTTTTTGTTTGTATTTTGAAATTTTTTTCATCTTTTGAGCAGCAGCATTCTTTGTGTTTTATTTCTTTGGCGCAGGTTATTTCACATTTCTTTTGTTTATTTACACTGTGTACATGCGCAGTGTGCTCTCTCCTTCTCTAGCTGGGCTATCAGAGAGGACTCTGGGAGGTAACCGGTATAACGGAAAAAAACAGTATGAATGAATGAATGTTAATTCTCATTGGTATGGCTGGGCTTTTGCATTTGGAGTATATATATCATTCATTGAGGGACACAGGAATGGTCAATAATTTTAGGCAATTGGGTTATACCGCTGCCTTCAGGAGGTTTGGACTGTCATGGTCTAGGCTGCAGCTTTCTGTTTGCGAAATTCGTACCTCTTTGCTGCAGTGGTTCTGCTAGATTTTTTATTCTGCTCACATGTGCTGCTCACTTCTGTGTTCACCTATAGGCATCGCCTGCTCTACTGTGTATTTTTATCCCTTTCCTCTATATCACTTCTGGGTCTGCCTCCCAGTCTGCTTCCCATATGTAGTCATGCTCAGTGAAGCCTGGGTTGTCTGAGCAATGTCCTAGTTTCTCTGCCCTCCTGTTTTGCCTTGTATTACTTGTATTCTGTGCCTGACTACCAGTGTACCAGCCCCAGCTTCAACTACAGTTTTTGCTTGCCTGCCACCCGCCCTGACTTCGGCGTGTTTCCTGGATTTTCTTCTATCTCCTTTCATCTGTACTCTGCACCTACGAGTCGTCCCTGCATTGTCAGCCGGGTGTACCTGGGGGCCACAACCTGGTTCCAGTTTGCTGTAAGTCATGGCCACCATCAGGGGCCCTGATGAAGAAGCAGGCTGGGGCTTAGCCTCTATGCCTTGGGGAACCCTGGGTTGTCTATCTCCAAGGGTTCAATACCATAGTAACCTGACATGGACACTGTCAAAACAAAGCACGTCATGCCAGGCCACTGTTTAACTCCCAACCCTTATGTCTCAGTTTTGTGAGCAAACAAAACATGGGCTCAGTGAATTGTGTCCCTCAAAAGACTTTGAGAAAAGTAAAAAAAATCCGATTTTCTTTATTATCCATTGAGGGACACAGGCAGTCATAGACATTTATATTAAACCAAGAGAACCTCAGTACTACCAATGCTCTACAATAAACCTCCTGTGTACTACAAGTTTTTTTACTGCTGCCCACACTCTATGTGTTCCCACATGTGATCAGTAGTAGTATATATTTAAATAGTGCCACGTAGTGTTATAGAAAAAGTGCAATAAAATAATACTATAAAAATAACCACAATAACATAAACAATATCCAATAATGCTGAAAAAACAAATTCATGTAAAGTGTCTGATATTGATTTCCACGTACTATCATAAATAAATGCAAAAACTTCAAATAAAGTTCATATTTTGTTCATCCACAATGCCGTGTCCATGTCTTTATTTCTTATATTGTGAAAACATTTTCTACTAACTTGCTCATAATTCTCTACATATTATTCCAATAATCGGGTGTTCAATCCACCATGCACAACGCAATGCCAACCATCTGTACTCTGGTGCTCTCAGCTGATCTTTTGACCTAACAAAAAGTAGGTCTCATGCACTTTCCCCTTTAAATAGGGTGCTTTAGCCAGGAATGATGTTCCCCTCTATGGAGAAAGAAGAAGATTCATAGTGCTCTCTGCTTCCACATAACGTTTTTAAACAAAACCAGTAAATACAATAAAATACTCAACACCAAATGTGCTGTCCTGGTGCACTATAGTGTATACATTTGTACTACCCCTGTAAGGTTATAACAAGTTATGGTCTCACACGAAATGTTGGCCCGCTCACTGCCGGTCCATGTGGTGTGAAGTCATTAGCCCCTCCCTACGTATTACTTCACAGAGTCACATGACTTGGTCAGGGGATGCTGACGTATACACTGTATGCAACAGTATACAGGCGTAACTAGAACCTTTATTAAAAATCATAAAGGGCCCCCCTGACCTCGGCCAGGGCTCGTTCCACTGATCCTAGGGCCCTTTACTCTTGTCACAGGGACCTTTATTATGGTGCCACAGCGGGACCCTTTCACATGTTCTGCAGTGGGCTCCGTTCCTGCTGTCTTGGGGCTTTCCTACAGTGGTGGAACACCAGGGCCCGGTCACAAGTACAACCTTTGCGACCCTGGTAGTTCCACCACTGGTGTCAGTAGTTTTTAGTTGTTTTTGTTATTTTATTTTTTTATTATTATTTATAGTTTTATTTTATTTACAGTTTTATTTTTTATTAATCTTTACAATTTTGTAGGAGCCCCATTGGGGGGCTTTGGTGAGATATCAGGGGCTAAACAGACCTCTGATTTTCCACCTTTGAGACAGAGAAAGAAGATTGATAACACAGCCCTCAATCTCTATCTCTGCATCCTCAGTTGCAGAGAAAAAATTGACAGGAATAGCTCTGTACAGAACTTCCAGTTTATTCACAAACCGAAGCATAGTAAACACAGTGAACAGAGTCAGTGATCGGCTCTATTCATTAGGACAAGGAAGGGACTGGAAAATGACACATTTAAAGTACCCTTCCTTGCTCTCTATCCTGACACATCCCCCACAGCAGACGGCAGGGGGTACACGGCAGCACTGTGGAGGATGAGGGGGGAGGCTGGGGAATCACAGTAGGAGGTGGATAGAAGGGTCAGCATATAGAGGAACCAATCCCCTCCAAAAAGCAGGGTGTTGGTTCCTCTATATGCCACCACCCCTCCTATTCAGGTGTACAGTATCTAATGCCAGAATACAGGGTTTGATAAATGTATAATCCTGTACACTTAACCAAAACAAAATACGTGTTTAAGTCTCATTCATTCTTCAGAACAATCATGCAGTGGTCAAGTCTTCCACTCACCATGACACTACAGACAGCTTTGGTTTTGGTCCATTCAAGCCTAAATACTTTACTCTCATTTATTTATTTATTACAGGTACTTATATAGCGCCGTAAATTGACGCAGCACTTTACATACATATATTGTACATTCACATCAGTCCCTAATCCTCAAGGGGCGTACAATCTAAGGTCCCTAACTCACATTCATACATACACATACTACTGCCAATTTAGACAGGAACCAATCTTCTAGATTGTAAGCTGGAAAGAGCAGGGCCCTCGAACCCCTCGTGTATTGTTCTGTTACTGTATTGCCTCACGTTCTGTCCCCCCCACTATAATGTACAGCACTGAGCAAACCTTTTGGCGCTATATAAATACTGTATAATAATAATAATAATAATTAACCTACTCTTCCAGGTTGAAAATCTAGAACAAGTTTACATTTGTGACCAGTAGATGGAGCTGTCAAATACTGTTCACTTTACATTATACATGACATATAGACTGGAAGGGATCATCTTCAGCAGTACATGCTTATACATGAGAATGCGTGCCATAATTATATCAGTCACTTGAGCATAGTCCATTGCCTGCTTTATCAGGATTATCATCACTTTCTATTTTTGTTATGAAAAATAGTGCGTACTGGTTCACTAACATTTACTGTAATTCTAAGATTAAAGCTGATTACCTAAATTAAGTGCAACTGTATGTTACCTTCAGAAAAAAAAACTAATATATTAAAGGAACACTTTGAAAACACATCAGATCTCAATGGAGAAACATATCATGCTGGATATCTATACTGATATGGACTGGATAATGTGTTAGGGACGTAAGGATGCCCCATCATTTGATGGAAATGAAAATTAACCTACAGAGGACTGAATTTAAAGACACCACGAAAAAGTGAAAAAATGATGCAGCAGGCTAGTTCATTTTGCTGAAATCTCATTGCAGCAACTCAAAATGCTACTAGTTTGTATGGCTCCCACGTGCTTGTATGCATTCCTGACAATGTTGGGGCATGCTACTAATGAGATGACGGATGGTGTCCTGGGGTATTTCTTCCCAGATCTGGACCAGGATATCACTGAGCTCCTAGACAGTCTGAGGTGCAACCTGGCATCATCGGATAGACCCAGACATGATATCCCAGAGGTGTTCTATTGGATTTAGGTCAGGCGAGTGTGGGGGCCATTCAATGGTATCAATTCCTTCATCCTCCAGGAACTATCTGCATACTCTCGCCACCTAAGGTCAGGCATTGCTGTGCACCAGGAGGAACCCAGAACCCACTGGACCAGCGTAGGGTCTGACAATGGGTCCAAGGATTTCATCCCGATACCTAATGGCTGTAGAGGTCTGGCGTCCTTCCATGGATATGTCTCCCCAGACCAGAGGGCCCGGGGTCAGTAGGGGGCCCCATGAGATGCCCCTGGTACCTTTTTCATAGGCTTTTTTGAGTCTGGGCAAGGATACAGGGGCCCCATGATCCCCTTTTGCCTGGAGACCCCATGAGTTGTCAGTCCGCCCCTGCCCCAGACCATCACTGACCCACCACCAAAACAGCCATGCTGAATGATGTGACAGGCAGCATAACGTTCTCCATGGCTTGTACCAGTCGTGACACTGACCCTTGCTAAATGGAAAACTAGTGGAAAACAGTCAGAAAAGATGTCAGTGGCCTCCACTTGTAAAACCATTCCTGTTTTGGGGGTCATCTCATTGTTGCACATCTAGTGCACCTGTTGTTAATTTAACACCAAAGCAGCTGAAACTGATTAACAACTCCCTCTTCTACTTAACTGACCAGATCAATATCCCAGGAGTTTATTTGACTTGATGCTATACTCTGATTAAGAAGCGTTCCTTAAGTTTTTTTGAGCAGTGTATTTATGTAATTTATTTATTACATGTATGTATATAGTGCCGTCAATTTATGCAGCGCTTTACATATATAATGTACATTCACAGCAGTCCCTATCCCTCAAGGGACGTATATATATATATATATATATATATATATATTTTTTTTTTTTACAATGTGTAACATATTTATACATTTACACACACACACCAATCAGCCATAACATTATGACCACTCACCATAGTCACCAGAGGCATAGACTTCACTAGACCTCTGAAGGTATGCAGAGGTATCTGGCAACAAGCCCTCAGTAGCAGACCCTTCAGGCCCTATAGGTTGTGAGGTGGGGAATCTATGGATTGGTCTTGTTTTTTTAAGTATAACCCACAGATGCATGTTGGATTGAGATCTGGAGAATTTGGAGGCCAAGTCAACACCTCAAGTCCCTTGTTGTGTTCCTCAAACCATCTTTGAATTCATCAGACCAGGCCATCTTCTTCCATTGCTCCAATTCTGATGCTCATGTGCCCATTGTAGGCACCTTTGGCAGCGGACATCAGTCAGCATGAGCACCTTGACCAGTCTGTGGCTACGCATCCCCATACCCGACAAACTGCAATGCACTGTGTATTCTGACACCTTTCTTTTGGAACCAACACAAACATTGTAAGGCACAGTAGATCTTCTATTGAATTAGACTACACGGGCCAGCCTTCAATCCCCACCTGCATCAATGAGCCTTGGAATCCCATGACCCTGTCGCCAGTTTACCAGTTTTTCTTCCTTGGACTACTTTTGGTCGGTCCTGACCACTGCATGCCTGGAACATCCCACAAGAGCTGCAGTTTTGGAGTTTCTCTGACCCAGTCATCCAGCCATTACAATGTAGCACTTGCCAAGGTTGCTCAAATCCTTAAGCTTGCCCATTTTTTTCTGCTTTCAACACATCAGCTTCAGGGACAACACCCACTTTCAGATGCCATTGTAACAAGATAATCAATTCCAATACCTGTCAGTGGTCATAATATCATAGTTGATCGGTGTATATCTTAGTATAAGAATGAAGAATGGATAACCCAATGATGGACCTGAAATCAGCTATGCCAAACAAATCACTCCAGCAATGGGGATACCGAGCACAAAGCTAGAATTCTGGAATGTATTTAGATAAGGGCCTTTTCTGTTTACAGTGAACTCTAGGCAAGTCTAAAAGGCACACATTAATGCAGCTCTGTATACCTTTATACATTATGAAATGTATTTTTAAGTGTATCTAATGTAAGCACCTGCATTGGGTCCTTTACCTGACTGTGCTGTGTGATGGGGGCTGTATAAAATACAGGACTGGATGGACAAAAACACAGTACCTTTGACACAGGTACCTTTGACAGCTGTCTTATACAGTATATATTACATCTGTGTATGTATCTGTTTATCTGGACAGACAAGTGGAATACTTAAAATGATATTACTTTAAATACTGTATATACTACATGCTTACTTACTTGTCACAAAAACAAGGAAAAACCTTCTTCTACACATTTTGGCATATTTCAATTGGTTGGCTGTTTGATAAATAGGAAACTGATATAATAACTCTTTCACCCAAATTCCTGAAAATGTGACCCCATTGCATATTCCCATCTAATTATTAGCCATCTATCATGCTTTATGCGGTTAGGGAAGTTTCAGTCATTATAGTTCATCTAATTTTATATACTAATTTGAAGAGCACATTTCACTAACATAGTTTAAATGTATATCGTTCACCCCCAAAGGAGAGGCCCTGTTGATTGGGTTCTTCTATGCTGCTCCAACAGTTACCCATCCAGAAATAAACCAAGACTCACCAACACACCTTGTCGGTTTCAATGGGCTTTAATAAAATGTGAAGAAATGCCCAGGAGGGAGGAAATTGGTTAAGCCAATCACATTGATAATAAATCCAATAACAAGAACAGGAAATGCAAAGGTGGTATATGGGGTATCCCAAATATATGTAGCGCTGGATACCTTTGTTTCCATTGTGCTATTGTTTGATGTTCAGTGTGTCCCTTTACCTTTAAGGAGGGGTGGGCTCCCTCCAGGCTTTCCTGCCCGTAAAATATCCATTATTATATACAGTATGTGCTCCAACTCACTAGATTCTCAACAAATATAGAGTTAGGACTGCAGTACACTGGGGTGCAGTGTCGTAGCTGCTACAGCTTGTAAAGGTATGCAAACTAAACCCCTTGGTTTTAACTTGAACTGTTAGACAGGGTCAGTTTGGTTTACTGCAGGCTGGTTGGTGACATGTGTCTCCCTTCCATGTGTTCCCTGCTCCAAAGGCCAGTTATAGCTTGGGTAGGGTTGCCATTTGTTTGTACTGTTGGTGAATTGGTGAGGGGACGCACTGGATACCCTCGCTGCCATTGTGCTATTGCTGGGTGTCTAGTGCGTCCCTATACCTTTAAGGAGAGGTTGGCTACCTCCAAGCATACCTGCCCTTAATCTATCCATTATTATATATGTGCTCCAACTCAGGAGACTCTCAAAATTATAGAATTAGGACTGCAGTACACTGGGGTGGTGTGATGTGGTCACTGCAGCTTAAGCATATATTTGCAAATGTGTGGATACTAAACCCATTGGTTTTAACGTGAACTGTTAGACGGGGTCAATTCAGTTTCTTGCAGGCTGGCTGCTAAGTGAGCTAGGAATTTTTGTTTGTTGTTTTTTTATATATGTAGCACTACCCCCCAAAGGATCAGCTAGAAAATTGCTCAGGGTTCTTTTTCCGAACATTTGCCCCACAGCCAGTCACAATCACTCAATAAACAGTCCAGGTGTATTCTTTTTGGTGGTTTTCTTTTTGGGTAAAGTTAAGGAATTGGGTGGGATACTCCAAAAAGAGTTATGTATAATGTGAGGACACTAGACTTCCTTCTATAGAACTGTAAGCAAAATCTTCGAAAAAGTGGTCAGGGGACTTGGCTTTGTAATAGTAGCTAAAGGAACAAAAGCTTCCTCTGAGCAATTCAAGCAGAGTCCCTTCACAAAGAACTAAATGAACTGAGCTCTTCAGGACACCAGCCAATGTCCCCCTTTTTCACACACAGCTGACTCTCCAGCACCAGAGGGGTGGCTGCAGCCCAGAATCTCTAGGATCTCTTACAGAGTCTGTTCTCACAAATATCCTCAGATGATGGTTGTCAACATCTTCCAGACACCTTTACCAGTGACCTCAGAATGGATCCTCACTTGACTGCCCTTCAGTCAGCTTCCAGTAACTTTCAGCATCTAGGTCCCTCATCTAGCCCAGCTGAAGACTCATGAACAGCAAGTACATAGCAGGGTTGCCTAAGGGGCCAACCAGCCCCCTTCCAAATAAAATGGCCTGGAAGCTCTGTGTCTGAGTATTTATACATAACAGCCATCTGGGACGTCCTACCAGGGATTGGCCAGGGCTATATACATTTTAATGCTACCCATTTATTTTGCTCCACACCTATGTTCCAGAGCAACCCACAGTTCTCCAGAAAGCAGAGCAAGCAAGAGAAACTACAGCAATAGAAACACTGAAAAAACTAACATAATCAACACAGCCATGCTGGTTACAGTGAGCCAAAACTAAATGTGCCTAACAACAAACTGTAACTCCGCTGAATACAGTGAGCCATGACTACATTTACCTAATCTTAGCACCTACCTAGGAGGGTGCTACATATATATGGGATGCCCAAAGTTTCTGGTTACCCTAGTGGCCAACAATATTCAACCTAGTCCTACAGGCTATGAGGCCCTTAATCTTTAGAGTGGAGTACTCTTCAACTGAGTCTTTCGTAATCTCAAAGGGAAAATAAATTGTTCCCAAAAGAAAGGGTTCACAATAATCCCAAAGAGGTAGCACTAACTCTGAACAGGCAAACAGGGAAAGTCAATGGCCAAGAGGCCACTACCACTATTATATTACACATGCATTGTTGTGTAATTGCCCTTAAATAATGTTATTAATTCCTCACTCCATAACTAGGGGGTGCTTTATGTAGTTAGCCCCATCCTTCTTCATAATTTAGTCTCTATTCATTATATGTACTGCATTCTGCTGGCGATAGACACACTATAATTTTTTGATCTAGCAGATATTCATGTTTTATGATCTACACAAGTTTTGGATTAAAGCTTTCTATGATCTGCAGGATGTCATTTGGGTCGAGTCACTGTCGGCAAAGCTATTAGACTGTAAGTTAAGCTATCTCACCACAACTAGATCAGTTATAAATATTACACTTTCAGTGCTTAGATTGCTGAAGCAGAACAATCACTGCAGTGGGTTTCTGAGTCTGTGGCAGGGTCCCCAACAGTTCGAGGAAGGCCAGTGAAAGGTCCCCCTCTCCAAGGCTGCATCACACATCACACAGCTACTCCATGAAGTCCTCTCTTTGAAGGTTGGGAATAGCTGCTGACTTTTACTGGATTAGCCACAATCTCTCATTTGATCAGCCAGCACTGGCTTAGCCAGTATAGGCTCTCAGCAGCCAAGTCCACTTCCCAAGCACTCAGTTCACAGCCGCAGCAGCACTTAGCCTTTCTGCAGCACAGTCCCTATGTTCCTCACCTCCACGAGAGCAGTAGTGGCAGTCTCCCAGCAACACTGGTCATAAGAGTAGCAGCAAAGTATCCTGGAGCAGCAGCTCCTCAGCAGAAACAGCCTGAGCTCCCTCTCTGGAGCACGCTCCTGCTCCCTTGCCTCGTGGTGTCTCTTGTGATTGTTTATTAACACAGTCTCTCTCCTCTTCAAGTCCTCCTGTTGTCCCCCTAGGCACTCTGGTAGTTCCCGAGTGAAGGCTGTGCCTCTCTGGGGACTACATTCCTCAGCAGCCCTGTGCACACTGGGTTCTGACTCTTAAGGATGTCCCAGCCATGGTAGTGGCCAACAAGTGTTCTCTTCACTCTCTAGATAGAGAGTGTACCAGCTGCATTGTGCATGACCTCCTCCAGAAGACCCGCCAGTGGGATTGACATATATATGTGAACATTTTATATGGGAGACCTCATTTTTTTCTATCATAGTTAAAGTGGATGTAAATTTCAGACATGTAATATGAACAAAGTATATGCTTCTATAGTGTGTACTTGTCTCAATTAAGAACAGTAAGTGTCATTTCAATCTGCTTCTTAATTCCTCTGCTATCCACATGAGTCACTTCTGACAAATTTTCCTGACACCAAGAGAAAAATGGTGACAGGGGAGGAACCTCCAGCAGACTGACAGCCTCAGCTTTGATCCTCTGAGCTGTGTGGAAGGAGGTGTGTCTTCCCTCCAATCAGCTCTCAGAGCTCTCCTCACTGCACTCTGTAGAATGTAATCTCAACTCCCTACCCCCTTTTTCTGAACTCTCAGACAAGTTTTGAAAATGTAGTACTTTGAATGGAGGGTTCTACACTTAGATGTAATAGATGCATTTGGTGTTTTTTTAAGCTTTATTTTCTTTATTTTTACCTGGTGATCCTGCCGGTAAGTATGTAGTTTTCTGTCCTGCAGATGTAGCAGTTATAGGGCTGAAACAAACCATTTTCCACTGGCAGGGGTGCTTACAATGATCAGCGTTTACTTATCCCAAAAGGAAAAAAACTGTTGCTGTAACTACTTGGTAAGTGTTAGGTAAAGTTTGGCTTTAATTTCTTAGTGTATGTAACTGCTTCCGCGCTGCCCTATAGCAGAAATACTGCTACAGGGTGGCACGGCTGCGCAAAATCATGTATATATACACGTGATTTTGCATTTTCAGGTATGGGACGCCACCATTGGCAGCCTCGGCTGTTGATCCCCGGGTCACAGCCTCGTTATCACTGACAGAGGAGAAACCTGTATGTAAACAATACAGTTCTCTCTTCTTTCAGCTCCTGCACATTGTATGGCTATGCACAGCAGTGTACTTAGAGTGGAAAGCACACACACAGCGCACAGTGAAACAGCACACAGTTAACCCTTTGATCGCCCCACATGTTAACCCCTTCCTGCCCAGTGTCATTAGTACAGTACCAGTGCTTTTGATTAGCACTGATCACTGTATTAGTGTCACTGGGGATGTCCCAGTTAGTTCCCCCCAATGTCAGAATGCCCTCCGCAGTCCCACAGTCCCGCTATAAGTCGCTGATCGCCGCCATTACTAGTAAAAAAAAGAAATGACACAAAAAATCCCAGTATATATACAGTCATTTGTAAATGCTATAACTTTCACATAAACCAATTAATTTACACGTATTGGGATTTTTTTTTAGCAAAGACATGTAGCAGAATACATTTTAGTCTAAACTTATGACGAAATTAGATTTTTTACATTTTTTCACTGGATATGTTTAATAGCAAAAAGTCAAAAATATAGTTTTTTTGGTCTTTTTTTGTTTATAGTGCAAAAAAATAAAAAAACACAGAGGTGATGAAATACCACCGAAAGAAAGCTCTATTTGTGGGGGAAAAAGGACATACCGGTAAATTTCATTATATTTTTTTTTGGGTGCAGCGTTGCATGACCGCATAATTGTCAGTGTAAGTAACGCAGCACAGTATCGCAAAAAATGGCCTGGTCAGGAAGGGGGGTAAATCCTCTGGAGGGCAATTGGTTAAAAAAGAACTCCGGGATGCTGAAAAAAAATGATCTATCAGTAAACTGATCTATATGAAACAGTTAGTTAGTGAGTTAAAAACCTCACCGTTGTTGAGAAAAGTCAGATAGAAAATTCCGACCATACTATTACTATTGGGGGAGAGGCGAGCAGGCAGAGATGCAATCCCTGTGCACTGTAATAGGCAGATCAGTGAGTCTGAGACTAGCGGTCTGATCTGCCCACGGAGGCAAAGAACTACAGCGGAGATGTGACAAGACTGGTAGCCAATGGAATACAAGGAATAGCGGCCACCGGTCTTACAAAACGGAAGACAGAGGGAAATAACCCTGGAATTTACTAAATGTATCTGTTATATCACACAAACTACCTAGCCAACCTGAAAATGGACTACATCGTTTAGGAAGTTAGGAAAGCAGTATTAAAAGTAAGTAAAAATTATATTCCGGAGTTCTGCTTTAAATCTGCAAGTACATCTAACACTCCCCTCCCCCCAGACTGACAATGCTGCTGTCCAAAGGTGCCCCCTGTGCTCCTTCTTCCAGCGTGGAGGCACTCTAATACAGGAGGTGTGTTACTGACCACATCACCAGGTGAAAAAGACCTGCAAAAAAAAAAAAAAATTAATGCAGCCACCACATCTACTGATTGGCTGAAATATATTACATTTTCAGTTTTGAATTTAAAGTGGTTCTAAAGCCTTAAGGGTTTTATTTTACCTTACTGCATTTTATGTGTATGGGATCCTACCTTACCTCACGTATGCGGCCACGTGGGCTGCATTTTGCACGGGCACGAGAGCCCATTCATTTGAATGGTCTCCCGTGACACGCAGGGAAGAAGTCCCTGCACTTCTTCTGAAAACGCAGCCTGCATGGAAACTGAGGTTCCCAGTATGATTGCATTTTCCAGTGCGGACGGCGTGCCATTAGAACTAATGGTACCTGCCCACGGGTCCGCATTCCTCTGTGTGGGTGATGCGGATGCATGGATTTTCATGCGGATCCACAGCCGCATTACCCACATAGATGTGAACCATGCCTTATACTTACCTGAGCCCCATTGCGATCCATCACTGTGCATGAGAACAATGGCCCTCTCTTCCCTGTCCCTCCACACAGGGCAGATCCACAGCAGTGAGAGCCATTGGCTCCCTTTGCTGTTAATCAAACTCTGTGATGAGGGATCAGGGTGGGAGCGGGACAGTGTCCTGCTGTCTGTGCCTATGGATGCAGGCAGCAAGGCTCGGGAGCGAGCCCACACGAGGGCCCCCATAGTAAGCTGCTGCCTATGGGGGCACTGGCTGAAGAGGAGGAGCCAGGAGCACCAGCGGGGGGACCCAAGAAGAGGACCAAAGCAGGTACAGTAAGTATAACATGTTTGTTATTTTAATTTTGAAAAGCTGAAGCTTTACATAAACTTTATTATCATTTTAAACCTCTTTATGTATCTTGCTGTTTATTTTCACAAAAAGAAAATATTACAAGAAATTCAAAATTTTAAACTTGTCGCCAGAACAAGGTTAGGAGACAACCTTCAAATGGGGACACCCGTTCCTGTGAGCACTGTCTACTTTGAAGAGAAATATACCTAATATACTCATTTCCCTTGTGTTCCCAGAGCAGGAAGTGAAGGGAAATACACCCAAAGGGAAAGAGACAATAACAAATAAGCTCCTATGGGGTGTCAGCCTGGGCATACTCTAAACCAGGGGTCCCCAAACTTTCTAAACACAGGGCCAGTTTACTGTCCTTCAGACTTTAGGGGGGCAGACTGTGGCCATTGGGAGTAAAAAAAAGTACCGGCATCAGTTGGCGTAAACAATGGCCCATCTTTGTTGTCAGTGAGAGGAATTGTGCCCCATCATTGGTGTCATTGGGAAGAATAGTGCCCCATTACTGGAGTCATTGTTAGGAATAGTGCCCCATCGTTGGTGTCATTTGGCGATTTGTGCTCCATCGTTGTTGCTATTGAGAGGAATTGAGCCCCATCATTTGTGTCATTGGGAGGAATAGTGCCCCATCATTGGTGTCATTGGGAGGAATAGTGCCCCATCATTGGTGTCATTGGGAGGAATAGTGACCCACTGTTGGTGTCATTTGGCGATATGTGCTCCATCATTGGTGTCATTGGGAGGAATTGTGCCCCATCATTGGTGTCATTGTGAGGAATAGTGCCCCATCGTTGGCATCAATGGGATGATTTGTGCGCCATCATTGGTGTCATTGGGAGGAATTGTGTCCCTTCGTTGGTGTCAGTGGGAGGAATAGTGCCCCATTTTGGGTGTTATTGGGATGATTTGTGCCCCATCGTTGGCGTCACTGGGACGATTTGTGTCCCATAGTTGGTGTAATTTATGAGAAATTGTGTCCCTTCGTTGGTGTCAGTGGGAGGAATAGTGCCCCATTTTGGATGTTATTGGGATGATTTGTGCCCCATCATTGGTGTCACTGGGATGATATGTGCCCCATAGTTGGTGTCATTGGGAGAAATTGTGTCCCTTCATTAGTGTCAGTGGGGGGAATTATGCCCCATTGTTGGTGTCAGTAGATGAAATATTGCCCCAAGGGCCAGTTAAGAGCAATCAGATGGCTGCATCAGGCCCCTGGGCCACTGTTTGGGGACCATTGCTCCAAACAAACCTAGAAGTAAAAGTTCTGTCCATACATACACTATACGTTGTGAAGAGAAAGGATGACAGTTAAGTGCAATTGCATTTCAGCTTACTGTGTTCAGCGCAGTTAAAGATCAATTCTGATTGGTTGTAGTTTTGCACAGTGCTTCTTGCCTTACTGAGCATACATTATGTGCTGATGCTGGGAACTAGAACATTCTAGCAGTGGGATTTTTAGATGGAAAGTAAAATGATACTTTCCAGCAGAGCAGCAAATAGAGTTTGTAGACGCAGTTTTTCCATTGACTGCATTTCTCAACCTCCCTGATGCTCTCCAGCTTTTTTTTAGAAATTGAAATCAATAGTACCGCTTGCAGGCGGCAGCCCTGCCTTCCCTGACATCAAAACTCGCGCCCTTCTAGGAAAATTCTTAGACTGTATAAGATCATTGGTGTGGTCCCCGAGGACATCACATATGGCAAATGCAGCCATTGTGTAAGCCGTGACTCAGACGTGAGATTGCAGGTGTGGATGGTGATTGGTGGACCTCATAGCACGATACGCCCGGGAGTTTAGCAGGCTCTTCTTCATACTAACGTTTCATCTCTTCTGACAGCTGAAAACAACCAAAAAAAGAGAATGTGTCATCTACAAACTGTTCACAACATTCCTTGCGATTCGCAAATGTTTAAAGAGCGCAGCTGTTAGGATTTACATTTAGAATATAAAGGAAAACGTATTTTTTGCAATATAGTTCTTACACAGATGGCGATGACGGTGTAGTTCTTACTATTGTCCGCTCTAGCCAGAAAAAAAAAGTCTGGGTTTTAGATATACTTTAAGAGCCGGTTTACACCACAGAACTGCAGCCCGGATATGTTCTAGATGCTTTTCTGTATGCAGGTTTTCAACGCGTTTTTGACACGTTCGGGTGCGTTTTTGATGTGTAGCAATTCATTTTTCCCTTCTCTTTTTCTTCAACTTTAATAAGGACATGTGCATTTTTGGTGCGTTTATGTACGTCCCAATGCATTTTGGTAAATTTTTTAATGCGTTTTACTGTGTTCCAGTACATTCCCGTGCAGAAAAAATGCAGCATGTTCTACTTTTGGAACTGGAATGCACTAGAACTGACTGCACTGGTGTGAACTATGCCGTTGGAAACCATGAAACCTATCAATGCGTTTTTGATGCAGGAAAAAAATGCACTGGACTGCACATGGTGCAAACTGACTAAGAGTCCATTTACATTGGCATTGCCCTCTGAAGAGCAACCTGTGGTGGATTTCTTTTCAAAGGTGTTTGATAGGCAGTGAAGAAGCCTGTTTAAAGAGCTAAAATCCCACACCACCATGCAGCAATCGTATCCATTGCAGGGCAGTTGAGGCACAGCCCCATTCATTTGCATGGGTTGCAATCGGCAGGTGGTATTGCCCACCAAGTGTCAGGAAAGTCATGCTCAAAGGAATGCCTGTGCTCAAAGGAATGCGCATACACGCAGAACAGTTCATAGAACTGTGCACAGCATTAGGACCCTGCACGCATCTTTACGGGCACGTGTACATACACTTGTGTAGGCACGTGAGCATTAGCATCATGCACATACCTATGAGTGTGCTTGTTTGGTGGACTTTGGAGCCTAGTGGTCTATTCAAAGCCTTACAGGACTCCTGTTCATTGCTGAGTGGTCGTCAGCTCCTTCTGCTTGTGACCTGATCCTGTGCTCATTGTATCCAGACCAGGGGCGGACTGACCATTTGGAAACTCCGGCACTGCCCGAGGGCCCGGGGTCAGTAGAGGGCCCCATGAGATGCCCCTGGTACCTTTTTCATAGGCTTTTTTGAGTTTGGGCAAGGACACAGGAGCCCCATGATCCCCTATTGCCCGGAGGCCGCATGAGTTGTCAGTCCGCCCCTGATCCTGACTCAGCTTGCCCATCTTGAACCTCTGTTACTGACTCTGGATTATGACCCAACCTTGCTTCCTGTTCGCTGTTCCGGTGCATTTTCTGCTCTCTGATGGTGGCCTCAGCTTGGCTCCGACTCCGCTCCTGGTTCCTAACTTTGCTCTCCTGCTGCCCGGTTGTTGCTGACCTCTGCTCGTCTGACCACTCATATGAGATCCAGTATCTTCCTACTGCCAGTTGGGTTGCTCCAGCTCTGCTTCTGCTTCCAAGATATTCCTAACTGGATCTCCTACAGTCACCCGTGCCATTCTGTGCCCTGTTATACCTTGTCATCATCTTCAGGGGAACAGGATTGGAGGTGTAAGGGCAGCCCTCTATTCAGCTTGGCCTCCACCAGGTGCATGACACCAAACATGATGGAGGATAATTCTTTTCTTCCTGCAGCATGTGCTCAACCTCGTCCGCTGCCTTTGCTGGTTCAGGTGGTAAAAATTCAACTTCTGTGTGTTTTTACCATCCACCAACCGCAAGTGTAAAGGAGCCCTAAAACCTGAGACAGTGCCTGAATATCTAGATCATATTTATCCTAATGCCTCGGTACAGAGCTCTTCCCATTCCTTCACTGTCCAGTGCAGCTAAGGCTGCAGAGAAAGGAACTGAAGAATCTGTGTCCTCAGTTCCTTTCTCTGTCTGAAACGTGCAACATCAGGGGTCTGTTTAGACCCGATATTTCACCAAAGTCCCCTCCCATTGAAAAAAAATAAAATTGTAAAAAATAAATAAAAAACATAAATTAAAGTGGAACTTTAGTGTGAAAAAAATAGCAACCACAGGCATGATTTTTAATGCAGAAGACCCCTTTCACGTGAAGGGTCTAATCAGGTCTGCCTGTCAGTTTTTCAGGTGGACCTGATCAGACACTCTTTACAGACAGTTTTTTTTCTCTTTCTGTCAACAAAATCCTGAGTAAATCCATCAGTAAATAAGGACATCCCAGTGCAAGGGGCCTAAATGTTTTCAGTTCAAATACTTGTGGAATTTTATTTGTTGTCAAACACAATGGGGGGCTAATGTTCGCCGCACCGCAATGCTAATCATTGTGGGCATGGCACATGTACACATCCATCCATTAAATTTGAGGGATAGTAAAAACGCAGTTCAACCACATGCTTTTTTTCCCCCCCAACCACAAGTTTACACGAGGCCTAAGCGTACCATGTTTTGATTTTCTATGGTTTCAGCTTTTAGAAAACATATGCTGTGGGTGTGTTTAGTGAAATTTCAACGTTGGCTTGATCATCTAAAAGGCAAAATGTACGGCGGCTAATGGCATTGCAGGGGTTACGTCATGTATGCAGCTGAAGCCATGCGTGTGGTTTATGTATGCACTAACCAGATTACATTTGTTCATGAATTTGGAAAAACCCCGGGGAACTTGACAACTTGAGAACTGTCAAAGATACTTAGGAATCCATGTGGGTTAGAGCCGCTTAGAATTCTTGGTCAGGGTTTCTCAGTAATGAGATATTAGGAGATGGATAAGCACCATAAAATTGAACATTGTGTAAGCAAGCTTTGCTCTTTTGCTAATCTTGTACTGTAACACCCTAAATTAGAAACATAGGGTCTTGGTAAAAGGCTGTACATTCCCAATGCCCAATTTCTTGTCTCTGTGCTAGGAACATGCAGTTATTTCTTGTTCTGAAGCGTTCTCAGAATTGTTTTCTTGAATCATATTCCAGTTGCGCAGTTAAGCACCGATGGTATTCATTCCTAGCATGGAGTGACAGTTCTAATGTTAGTGGTGGACTCTTTGGCTTCACGTTGTATTCTTTTCATGGAATGTTGGGGTCAAAAGGTTAAAATCATGGGGACATTTGTATTTTGTACATGTGAAAATCCTTATTATTAATTAAAAGTTGACTTTAGTTAGTACTCTCATTTCTTGTCAACTTTCACAGATTATAGTTCTATAGACAATAAAGGTTTAAATAAAGTGACTCTACCATACACCGACCAGCAATACCTTTATAACCACCCACCTAATATTGAATAGGTCCCCCCTTTGCTGCCAAACAGCCCTGGCCCGTCACGACATGGACACCACTAGACATCTGAAGGTACACTGTGGTATCTTGTGCAAATCAGTCAGTAGAAGATCCTTTAAGTCCTGTAAATTAAAAGGTGGAGCCTCCATGGATCAGACTTGTTTTTCCAGAACATTCCACAGATGCTCAATAGGTTTGAGATCTTGGGAATTTGTTGTGTTCCTCAGACCATTCTTGAACCATTTTTTTGCAGTGCGGCACGGCGCATTATCCTGCTAAAAAAAGGCCACTGCCGTCATGGAATACTATTTTCATGAAGGGGTGTACTTGGTCAGCAACAATGTTTAAGTAGGTGGCACGTGTCAAGTAACATTCACATGAATGACAGGACCCAAAGTTCCCCAACGAAACATTGCTAAAAGCATCATCCTGCCTCCACTGGCTTGTCTTCTTCCCATAGTGCATCTTTGTGTCATGCCTTCCCCAGGTAAGTGACACACACACGTACCAGGTCATCCACATGATGTAAAAGAAAATGTGCTTCATGGTCCAGGTCTGATGCTCATATGCCCATTGTAGGCACTTTTGGCTGTGGACACAGACCAGTATGGGCACCCTAACCAGTCTGCATCTACACAACCCCATATACAACACACTGCGTTGCCCATTTTGTTCTGCTTTTAACACAACAACTTCATGGACAACATGTTTCCTTGCTGCCAAATATATCCCACTGTCTTTCAAATGTCATTGTAACAAGATGTTATTCACTTAACCTGTCATTGGTCATTAAAGTGATTCTAAATATTCTAATTAAATAACATGTTATACTTACCTACTCAGTGCAATGGTTTTGCACAGAGCAGCCCAGATTCTCTTCTTTTTTGGTCCCCAGCTGGGGGTCCTGACTCCTCCCCCCTGCCAAGTGCTCGAAATAGCAAGCCTCTTGCTTGGGGGCACTCGAGCAGGCTCACACCAGAGCCACGCTCTTGTGAATGGATACCGGTGACTCCCGCTGATGTGTGAGCAGTTGAGAAGAGAGAGACTCAGGACACATTGCTGGATTGAGATGAGGCTCAGGTCAATTAAAGGGAGAGGCTGAGCTGCACCTAAAAGGTCTTTTACCTTCATGCATAGAATGTACAGTACACTGCTCAAAAAAATGAAAGGAAAACTTTGAAAAACATTAGATCTCAATGGGGAAAAAGATCATGCTGGATATCTAAACTGATATGGACTGGGCAATGTGTTAGAAACGTAAGGATGCCCCATTGTTTAATGGAAATGAAAATTATCAATCTACAGAGGACTGAATTCAAAGACATCCCTGAAAATCAAAGTGAAAAATGAAGCAGCAGGCTAGTCGATGTTGCTGAAATTTCATTGTAGCAACTCAAAATGCTACTCAGTAGCTTATATGGCCCCCACGTGTTGTATGCATGCCTGACAACATCGGGGCATGCTCCTAATGAGACAATGGATGGTGTCCTGGGGTATTTCCTCCCAGATCTGGACCAGGGTATCACTCAGCTCCTGGACAGTCTGAGGTGCAACCTGGTGGCGTCAGATGGACCGAAGCATGATATCCCAGAGGTGTTCTATTGGATTTAGGTCAGGCGAGCATGGGGGCCATTCAATGGTATCAATTCCTTCATCCTCCAGGAACTGCCTGCATACTCTCTCCAAATGAGGCCGGGCATTGTCGTGCACCAGGAGGAACCCAGGACACACTGCACCACTGTAGGGTCTGACAATGGGTCCAAGGATTTCATCCCGATACCTAATGGCAGTCAGAGTGCCATTGTCTAGCCTGTAGAGGTCTGTGTATCCCTCCATGGATATGCCTCCCCAGACCATCAGTGACCCACCACCAAACCGGTCATGCTGAACGATGTTACAGGCAGCATAACATTGTCCATGGATTCTAGACCCTTTTACGTCTGTCACGTGCTCAGGGTGAACCTGCTCTCATCTGTGAAAAGCACAGGGTGCCAGTGGCAGACCTGCCAATTTTGGTGTTTCACTGGCACATGCCAATCGAGCTCTATGGTGCCGAGCAGTGAGCACAGGGCCCACTAGAGAACATCGGGCCCTCAGGCCACCCTTATGAAGTCTGTTTCTGATTGTTTGGTCATAGACATTCACACCAGTGGCCTGCTGAAGGTCATTTTGTAGGGCTCTGGCAGTGCTCATCCTATTCCTCCTTGCACAAAGCAGTAGATACTGGACCTGCTGATGGGTTAAGGACCTTCTACAGCCCTGTCCGGCTCTCCTAGAGTAACTGCCTGTCTCCTGGAATCTCCTCCATGCTCTTGAGACTGTGCTGGGAGACACAGCAAACCTTTTGGCAATGGCACATATTGATATGCCATCCTGAAGGAGTTGGACTGCATGTGCAACCTCTGTAGGGTCCAGGTATCGCCTCATCCTACTAGTAGTGACACTGACCCTAGCCAAATGGAAAACTAGTGAAAAACAGTCAGAAATGATGAGTAGGGAAAAAAATGTCAGTGGTCACCACTTGTAAAACCATTCCTGTTTTGGGGGTCATCTCATTGTTTCCCATCTAGTGCACCTGTTGTTAATTTTATTAACACCAAAGCAGCTGAAAATGATTAACAACCCCCTCTGCTACTTAACTGACCAGATCAATATTCCAGGAATTTAATTGACTTGATGCTATACTCTGAATAAAAAGTGTTCCTTTAATTTTTTTGAGCAGTGTATAAAGGTAAAAAACCTTTAGAACCATTTTAAGTTATGGCTGATCATTGTGTAAACATTGGCAGAAATTCGATGGTTTGGCACCTTCTATCTAAATCTCCAGCTTTGTAAAACTAATATGCACAGTTGGAATTTCTCAACAATGTTCTGCGGACAGATTCTTAAGATAATGATACAAAATGGCCACTCTCACCCGACGTAAGTAGCAGTGGTTACTGGGGTTTCGGGCCTGCCATCAAAGAAAATTGGACTGTAGGCCTTGGTGCAGGAACTGGTTTCACAAGGAGGTGCTACAATGGGAGCAAATTTTCTTCTTGTTTCTCAAGATCCTTTTAAATGAACCTGTGCTTTGCCCATGCAAGGCAAAAAGACAGGTTCACTGTAACAGTGTATGAACAGGATCCAGGCGCTGTGTAGTTTTGTGATAAAAGTAATACACTTTATATGGAGGTGTGCCTTTAATAATTCATATGGTAAAAAATAGATAACCAGCCTGTGGCTTTAAGAAGCCAGGTTCCAAGATGGACGGCCCGTCTGCTCAGAGGGAAGCAGTGGAGAGTAGAATGCCTGTCAGTGCAGGGACCACGTGTTCCTACGTCCCAGCGTCCTGGATGACGTCACCACGATGTGGAGAGACGGAGGGGGGGAAACTCTCGCTGGAGCCGCAGCAGACTTGATAAAGCGCATACGCCCGAAACATGTTGTCGTGGCAACCGGCCTCTTCCTTCTAAAGCTGCGGCTCCAGCGAGAGTTCCCCCCCACCGTCTCTCCACATTGTGGTGACGTCATACAGGATGCTGGGACATCGGATACACGTGGTCCCTGCACTGACAGGCATTCTACTCTCCACTGCTTCCCTCTGAGTGGATGGGCGGCCGTCCATCTTGGAACCTGGCTTCTTAAGGCCACAGGCTGGTTATCTATTTTTTACCATATGAATTTTTAAAGGCACACCTCCATATAAGGTGTATTACTTTTATCACAAAACTAGGGAGCGCCTGGCTCCTGTTCATACTTTCCACAAACCGATGTGTTTTTACCATGGCAGCAGTGAGTTTTTTCCCCACTAATCACAGTTGACATATACCATTCACTTATTTCCTTTGGGACACATCTGTGCGCTTTTATCCAGACCATTCTCACTGTAATAGAGACATCTCCAGGAGATCTAGTTTTAACTCCACTGCCATTATTTTAAGCTGTTGAGAGCAAAAGGAAAACCCATTAGCTACTGACTCCTTTGTAAAAGAACTGGCTGGCCCAGCCTTGTCACATAGACTAAGTCAAAAGCCCCAGTGCATCAGAGGAACATAGGAAAGTTAAGTATATGCTGTTGGGAGTAGAGGGTTAAAGGAAACCTATTGCTTTTCCTTGAATGTGCAAAACAGGGGTTTGCGTTAAAGTATTGTATGTCATTTATGGGGATATGTCTTCGAAAGAAAGAAAAAAGCATGATCTCCAGAGGTGGACTTCCCCCACAACTCTACCAGGTTATGTGCACTGGGGCTGAGAGCCTTCATTCTGGGATAGAGTGTTGGCTTTTTCCAATAACCCTACCTAGTTCTGCACACTGAGGCAGGAAGTCTACACTCTGGGAGAAAGTATGGGCTCCATTGATGAACCTAATGGGTTCTACACACTGGGACAGGAAGCCTGCATTATGGGATGGAGTGTGGGCTTCCCTAATAATCTTACCAGGTTCTGTGCACCAGAGGAGGGATCCTGAACTCTGGGAACCCTATTAGGTTTTGTGCACTGGGGCAGGTAGACTACACCTTAGGACACAGCATGGGCTCATCCTTTGAACCATACCAGGTTCTATGCACTGGGCCAGGGAGACTGCATTCTGGAAAAGAATGTGGGCTTCCCCAATGATCCAGTAAGATTTTTAGATATAAGGGTGCAAGGCAGTTCCTTTCATTTCAGTTCACTGATTTCTGAAGAAGAATTACAAGGCTCTTTGTCCTCCCAAACAACAGCAAACATGGGCTCTCAATCCACGAATGGTTTAATATTAGCTGTGCAAATAAAGCAGAAGAAATACTCAATGTTCCTTTTCACCTGTTCTCTTAGCCTACCACACTGGCATCTTGGAATAATATTTTGCCACAAGTCACATCATTAATTTCTAAAACAATGTCGGAGATCCAACTTTCAACTAATTTCTAATAAAGTCTTCCTGTCATTTTTTCTCTTCTCAGAGTTTAATAGCTCGGCTATAAAACAGTAATCTGTTTAACCAGATCCTGCGTAATGTGTTATTCTTGCTGCACTTACCCCAATAATGCTTTTCCATGATTTATGAACTTGCTATAAACATATTTTAATTGCAGAGCCATATAAGCTCATCGGAGACTGTTCATGTGTCCATAAGTTAGATAAATAGTTCCTTCCAATCAGGAACAAAACGCAAGATGATATCAACACATCAGTGGCAGCAAAGAAGACACAGATGGGGGAAATTCTTCACAAAAAAGTAAGAGATGAATAATTTGCTTTAATGGTAAGATTTTTCCATAGCTGTAGACATCTGAGCAGCTGCCCATGAGATATTAGTATAAATTGTATAAACATAGCTGAACACTGTGTAAGAATTTACTGTGCTGTGGAAGTACTGATTTCAGGCGGTGAGCAGTGGTTAGCTTCGCTGTCTTGGTATTGCAGGTTTTAGAGACGACTACCGCGAAGATTTTATCCACAAGACATTTTCATCCAGGTACAGGGGCAGACTGACAACTCATGGGGCCCCCGGGCAATAGGGGATCATGGGGCCCCTGTGTCCTTGCCCAAACTCAAAAAATCCTATGAAAAAGGTACCAGGGGCATCTCATGGGGCCCCCTACTGACCCCGGGCCCTCGGGCAGTGCCCGAGTTTCCAAATGGTCAGTCCGCCCCTGTCCAGGTATATGTTTCCACTGGGCTGGTTCTCTAAAGCTGGCCATATACTAGTACACTTTCGAATTAATATACATACAAACATTCTTGCAAAAATTGTAAGTACATTCGATAACTTAATGAATGTAGTTCAAAAGTACAAGATTTCCTTTTATTATTTGATTTTGACTTTCCTGAACAAAACCACATACACTGTTAAAAATGTGTTCCTTTGAATTCTCTTGTCACTGCGGTCAAAAAAGAACATCAACTTGCTCCCTACTGACCCGGGCTCTCGGGCAGTGCCCGAGTTTCCAAATGGTCAGTCCGCCCCTGGCTGTGTTAGACTTACTGACAGGAATACCAAGCTCAATTGACAGCAATAGGGCTAAACCACATTAAACTGGTATACCCAGCATTGAGAAGAACAACATCAACCATGAAAAGCATGAATGGCACAAAGAAAAATCTCACTATAAGTCTTGGCAATAACTATTTTAAAAATCGCGGCCGAGTGCACTCTGCGCATACACCCCTAAGAGTCAGGGGGTGAACGCATTCCTGAGATGGGTACCCCAAGGATGTCTATAAAGCATCTGGCGCTTGATGAACACGTTTAAGCTGGCTAACGTTGGGGCCTGTCTGTTCGTGGCACAAAGAAAAATCTACAGTACAGTATTACAGTGATAGCACTTTGCTGAGATAGGGCTTAGGAAAGTCATTGTCTTCTTACACTTCAAAAGACTTAAAAAAATATCCTCTATATTCCAATTTTCCTAAAGTGGTCCTAAAGGCAGGACTTTTTTTTACCTTAATGTATTCTCTGCATTAAAGTAAAAAATGTCTAAATAATTGCCCCCTTACCATACTATATACATATCTGAGTCCTATATCAGTTCAGCGCTGCTCTCACAGGCACAGAGGCAATGGCTCAATAAATAAAGTGGATTGTTTGGAGTGCAGCCGATCGGACTTCCTTTATTCGCAACTGACGGGCTAGGTATGTATCCAAAGAACAGTTAGGAGCAGGGGCGGACTGACCATTCAAGCACTCGGGCACTGCCCGAGGGCCCGGGGTCATGAAATGCCCCTGGTACCTTTTTTATAGGCTTTTTTGAGTGTGGGCAAGGACACAGGGGCCCCATGATCCCCTATTGCCTGTGGGCCCCATGAGTTGTCAGTCCACCCCAGGTTAGGAGATCAGTGTGACCCCCTCAAAAAAGAGGTTTTAAAAGAGAACTGACAGCGGTGTAAAATTAACAGCTTTATTGAGATTACAAATAGGTAATAAGGCCAGTAGGCCAAGAATCCTCCATTCACTTTAAAATAAGGTAAGATATCGTTATCTCCTTAAAATCAGACCCGGGCCACACACATATTCATACAAAATGCTTAACAGCTACCATCCATCTTAAATGAGCATATTAAATGAGTCAGTGATATTCAGAGCCTCATATAACGAGTTCAATCACATTCAGCCAAAAAAGGCAGTGGCCGGGCTCTGAGAATCCTCCCTCTCTAGCTGTACATGCATGCCACCAGGGGTGCATGGCGATCGGTGGTGCGCTGAGTCCCAGGGACACAGCGGATCACCAATTGCAGTAAAGAGCCAATGAAGGCGGCTCTATCTTGTGATTAGCTGTCTCCAATCACAGCGGATCACATGTAAATTGGAAATGCGAGTTATCGGCAGTCCTCTCCTGATGCTGACAGTGTGCGAGGAAAGGAGAGCCGGTAAGTGGCATTCCTCAGAGGGGACATCTACACTGATCATCAGGGCACTGATGGTCAGTGTAGCCCCTACAGTGCCACCTGTCAGTGCCCATCATTGCCACACACCAGTGCCCATAAGAGCTGCCTTTCAGTGCCAACTTTCAGTGCCAGTCAGTGCTGCCTATCAGTGCCAGTCAGTGCCGCCAATCAGTGTTCGTCAGTGTCGCCTATCATTGCCCATCAGTGCAGCTTAACAGTTCCAACCAGTGCCGCCTATCAGTGCCAGTCAGTGCCACCTATCAGTGCCATATATGAGTGCTGCCTATCAGTGATGCCTGTCAATGCCCATCAGTGCCTCCTTATCAGTGCTGCCTATCAGTGCTCATCAGTGCAGCCTGTCAGTTACCATCACTGCAGCCTCATTAGCACACATCAGTGAAGGAGAAAAAGTACTTATTTACAAAATGTATAACAGAAACTAAGAAAAAACATTTTTTTTCAAACTGTTCAGTCTTCTTTAGTTTGTTTAGCAAAAAATAAAAATCCAGTAGTGATTAAACACCTCCATAAGAAAGCTCTATCTGTCTCAAAAAAATGATAAACATTTTGTTTGGGTACAGTGTTGCATTACTGCACAATTGTCATTCAAAATGCCTGCCCTCCCCTCACTTCCTTATATAGCAGGCAGGAGGCGGTTAAAATATAAGTTCACCTTTAGGAACATGTTACATGTTCCACCCATTTTTAGGATGAAACATGTACCATGTTCCCAATGCTGCAGCTGCTGCCCCCCCCCCCCCTCGTGACAGAAGTATGGGGAGAAGTTCCCCTTACAAGCTGTTGCTCTATAAAAACAGTGTGGCCACGCGGGGCTCCACCCACACTGCCACATCATTAATTCGCAGTGCTTTGTGAATGAATGAACTACAAGTCCCAACAGCCTTTTAGGTTTCAATAAACTACCACAGCATGTGGAGCGCTGTGGTAGTTCATTGATTCTTCCAGTCAGTATATCTGCTTGCCAATGCATCACGTAACGACAAGCAGATATACTGACAGGTCTGCAGGAGACCTGCATGGCACCAGCGATCTGCTGATCGCTGGTGCAATGATTTCCAGGCTACTGTAACCAAAAATAATAAATGCACATTATTTTTCTGAAAAAAAAATGTGCATTCATTATTTTTGGTCAACAGGTGAACTTATCCTTTAAGGTTAAAATATGGAGAAATGTGCATACATTGCAGAGATGTACTACATTTTTTAATATTACTATAGATGTGCATAACGGAAAAATTTGTTTTGTTTCATTTCAGATTCTTTTGTTAAGTTAATAATTTTGTTATTTTATCATATTTGTTATGTTAGAATGATTTGTTTTCACATTTGATTCATATGTTTGGGTTCGGTAGTTATTTTTGAATTGATTTTAAAACAATTTAATTTCGCAAGACAGCTATATTCGGTCTTTTCTATTCTAATCTATTCCAATCTATTCTGTTTTATTATCTTCCATTCTAATCTATTCTATTTTCTTCTATTTTGTTCTATTCTATTTATTCTATTCAATTCTATTTTATCTATTCTATTCTTTTCTATTCAATTTATTTATATTCTATTTCTTTATTTTCTGTTCTATTCTATTTTGTTTTATGCTATTCTATTCTTTTCCATTCTATTCTTTTATTGTATTCTATGGTATTTTATTGGCAGCAAAAACAGTGCGAAAAAAAGTAGCAAAAATGCATAAGCATTTTTGCCATGTTTTTGCAACACAGCAGTGTGAAAGCAGCCTAAGTAAGAATCATCATCTTATTTCACTTTTATACCTACTGTATTTACTTCAATATGTTTCCATTTTGAGTTCAAATTAATTTTCCAATTCGAATAAATTGTTATTTTGTTACGTTATTTCATTTTGTAATAATTTATTTTGGATTTGTTGAAATTTGTTACTATTGTGATTCGGAAATTCGGATATATCCCAATTTCTGAATAACTAAAATTTTGTCAGAATTTCAATTCGTAACAAAACAAATCACACATGTCTAAATATTACAATTTAAAGGAAGTGTGCTTGAGTAAAGTACAGTTTTTGCTTTAAAGGAGAAGTACAGCCAAAGCTCTTTTGGTTGTAGCTCTCACGTGGATCACAGGAGTGCAGTTCGTTCTGCACTCTTGTGACCCAATTTCAGCTGACAGTGGGCTGAAGCCAGCTGGTCTGGACTGGGGAAAGATACCAACTTTAAAGCCAGGATACACCCCAGAGTCTGGAGCAGCACCTGGCTCAGCCTCTCAGTGATTCGCTGAGAGCCTGAGCCACTCGCTCCTTCCCCGTCCAAAGCTCAGCGCTCCACTGAGGATGGGGGGGGGTGTCAGGGCAGAGAGTGGTGACTGACAGTCACCGCTCTCTGCTCAGAGAGGCTATGTGAACTCAGCGATCATCGGTCATGAGATTGCTGAGTTCTCCCCCTTAGAGCCGGCGGGGGACAAATGCAACATCGCACCGATGCTGCATTCACCTAGGTAAGTATGATTAAAATAAATGCCATACTTCTCTTTTAAGCTCCACTCTGGCTTTCAGCAGGATTCATATATAATATTCTTGAAACTAGCATTTACAGGTTACAGCCTGTTTGACCTCTGCCCTTTCTGCAGTAAAGTTCCTGACCCTGTCATATCCACTGTCTGTGTATTAGATGTAAAAAATGGTGCTGATTGCAGTTACAGGCGGGAAGCAGCAGATGTGAACAGAATTGGTCAAGCTGCCAGGAAACCTGCATACGATACATAATCTTTTATCTAAACTAGTCCAATTTGATCTATTTAAACACATTTTTCTAAATAAGAATTTTTTGAAAAAATATTTTTGTAACCCCTATGTAGTTATTACTCTTGAGAATGTTTTATTGTTTTGGGGTTACATAATTCCATTCTCAAAGGCTACGTTCACACTAGCGTTGTGTGCAGGCGGCAGAGAGGCATTTGGGAAGCGTTTTTACCGCTTCCCAAACGCCTCTGCCAATTCTGCACATTACAGCACATGGTGCTGTTCTAACGGGAGCGTTTGCGTTGCGGCAAAACAGACGCCTCTGGTCGAGTCAGGAGGCGTTGAGGCCTCCTATTCTTGTCTATGGTGCCGCTCCGCAAATGCCCGGCCGGAGTTTGCGGTGCGGTTGCGACGCGGTTGCGGGGCGTTTGCGGAGCGGTAACACCACTCAAACGGCATTATAGGCGTTTGTGGGGCGTTATTAACGCTCGGCAAACGCCTAGCAACCTCCGCTAAACCGCGCATACAGCGTTTGCCGAGCGTTAAAAAACGCTCTGCAAACGCCGGACCAACGCTTGCCAAACGCTATAGGGGCGTTTGGCAAGCGTTGGTAAAACAGCCAAGTGTGAACGAGCCCTTATTGTTGCTTTTTCTTTCCCTCTCCCCATTCTCTATTTTTTTTTTTGCTTTTTCTCTCCATGTGTCAATGATTATCCTAATTGTTTAATTGTTACACTCCCACTTTTGAGTCAACCCCAGGTTTACACCTAAGCGTTTTCTGCAGCGTTTTGCAGAACCGCAGTACAGTCCATTTAACATGATTTCCTATGGGATACGTTCACATCTGTGCGTTTCCACCCGGTGTGTTTTTTGGAAAGTGTCAGGGACTTTTTTTAATGCAAAAAGTTGTGATTTTGTTACTATAGACTTCAATGGAAACGCTGCAGAAAAGCATGTATTGCATTTTTGATGCGTTTTTCTACTGTTTTTGATGCATTTTGTGTTTGAAATCTGTCTAGCAACCATGAAAAAAAAAAACGCATCAAAAATGGAAGTGCAAAAACGCAACTCAAAACACAATGCAGAAATGGCTCAACCTACATAGGTGTGAGCCTAGCCTTAGTGGGTGATGTTGCTATATACAGGTGCATCTCAATAAATTAGAATATCATCAAAAAGTTAATTTATTTCAGTAATTCAATTCAAACAGTGAAACACATATATTATATAGGTTCATTATACACAGAGTGATATATTTCAAGCATTTCCTTCTTTTAATTTTAATGATTATGGCTTACAGCAGGGGTTGGCAACCTTAAAGAGGTAAAGGACCACCTGAACAACATAGGAGACGTCAAAGATCACCGGGCACAGCGTGCTACCTCCTCACCACCTGATTTACATCCATGATTGCCGTGCATGTGATTGTGACATGATAGTATGGCACTCAGATCACTTTGCAGAGGAGCAGCAGTGCCTCCAACACTTGTGAATGAGCCCTTAGTTGCATGCAGCAGCGGCACTCTTGGGGCTTGTTCTCATGTAAAGTTTGTGAGGTGGGGTGGTAAAACCCTGTGGTTGAGTCACAGTTTTACCGCCCCCGGCCCTACTCCCTTTAGCTGCTGAGGCAGCAGCCAAAGATGTACACATGCCGCAGCAGAAATAACACCCCCTGTTACTTATGGTGGGTGCTACCGGCTGTCAGTCGAGACCCATTCAAGGAAAAGGGGGCCACTCCGCAGGTGCCCCACAACTGTACACTTTCGTGGGGTCCAAGGGGTGAGGAGGGGCAGGTGGTGAGAAAGCAACACACTGCTGCCTGTTTAACCCCTTGTTATCTTGGGCCCTTTCGGGGGTGAGAACTACATCTAGAAGAGAGAGGAAGCACCTGGAAGTTCTGCATTGTAAAACTTAGGCCTAATACAATTACATCATATTAACAATCTTGCATTTTAGCAAGCAAGTTCTCCAACAGTAATATTTTAGTTATTGGTGGCTCCTATGTGCTAACTCCTGGCCCCTTGCTTTTTATGTCTTTTATACTCCAATAGTAAGATATCACTGCTATTGTTCTACACCCTTCCCTAGTCCACCTCCTCCTTCTGCTATCTCCATAATAATGTATGAAAATGAATGAGAAAAAAAACTCACAGTGAGCAGATATCTCACCAACAGGGATATAAGAAAGAGTCATGTGGTTTAACTCCCCAGCAAGACCCATGTAACACATTAGGGTAGATTTAATAAAACTAGAGCGCTCAGACTGGTGCAGTTGTGCATGGCAGCCAATCAGCTTCTAACTTCAGTTTGTTCAATTAAGCTTTGGCAATAAAACCTGGAAGCTGATTGATTTCCCTGCAGAGTTCCCACATGGAAGAAAAATATATTTTAAATCTATTTTATAATATTCTTCCCAAATATATTGACATATATTTGAAATACTGCAATTTTGGCCGTATTCAATATATTTCAAAATATAGTTCAATAAATAAATATATATATATATATATATATATATATATATATATATATATATATATATATATATATATATATATATTGGCTTAGTGGTTAGCACGTCTGCCTTGCAGTAAATGGGTCATGGGTTCGATTCCCAACCATGGTGCCTCCTGCATGGAGTTTGCATGTTCTCCCTGTGCTTGCGTGGGTTTCCTCCAGGTACTCCAGTTTCCTCCCACACTCCAAAGACATGCTGGTAGGTTAATTGGATCCTGTCTAAATTGGCCCTATTATATGTATGTATGTGTGAGTTAGGGACCTTAGATTGTACACCCCTTGAGGGTTAGGGACTGATGTGAATGTTCAATATATATATGTAAAGCGCTGCGTAAATTGACAGCGCTATATAAGTATCTGAAATAAATAAATATATATATATCTATATACACACACATATACTGTGTGTGTATATATATATATACATATGTACACTGTATGTTGAAATGCATTTTTATTACAAAGTATATAAAAAATATTTTTAAAAATACATTTTCAAATATACTGTATGTCTTTCAAAAATAAATTTAATCTACATTCTTGTAATGCATTTACAAATATATATATATATATATATATATATATATATACACTGCATTTTCAAATGCGTTTGTTATATATTACAAAATATATGAAAAATATTTTTACAAATATATTCTTTAGATTGTTTTTAACATATAAAAAAGTAATTTTAACATATATTTTTACAAATATTTGTAAACGCATTCCAAAAATGTAGATTAAATGTATTTTTAAAGACATACAGTATATTTGAAAATGTATTTCTAAAAATATTTTATATATACTTTGTAATAAAAATGCATTTCAACATAATATATATATATATATATATATATATTTTTTTTTTTTTTTTTTTTTTTTAAATATATTGAATACGGCCAAAATTTTAGTATTTCAAATATATGTCAATATATTTGGGAAAAATAATTTTTAAATATACTTTTCTTCCATGTGGGTTGAACCAGATTTTGCATACTTCAGCTTTAGTAAATAACCCCCATTGAGTCCTCCAAGCTATCCAAGAGGATAATCTTTATGGTGAGTTGTCTATGTGATTAACCAACAGGACAAACTGTTTCCCTGAAAAGTATTCTGGATATTGTCCTGAGGCTGTTAGTGGTGTTTTACAACATATCCACACCAATGGTTAATATTAGACCAAATTAGAGGGAGTGCTTTCTCCACTATAACTGCTTCATGCTGTAGCTAAAATGGAATGCGTGCCACTTTTAAATATGCGCAAAATATGCAGGAAATTTACGATGCTGCCTGATAGGGCACTGGAAGCAGAGACGGCTGATGTGTGTTTGGAGTTGTCGCCATAGTGACCTGCTGACTTTACCAAGGTTATGAGGTAAAGTGATCGGTGGAGCAGTTAACTTTACCGTAAGAAATGTGTTTGAAGCACTGATTCCCGGCATCGCTTTCTAAGGTGGAAGTTGATTATTTGTTGATGATACGCAGAGTGGTGTAAAAGTGCTCACCTATGTAAACAATGTACATACATTAAAGAACACCTGTCAGTGCTAAGCTAGGTTCACATTTGATTAGAGGAACTGAATTTATTCTCTCTTGAGAAGAGGAGATTAAGGGGGGATATGATCAACATGTATAAATACATCAGTGGTTCATATAGTGAACTCGGTGTAGAGCTATTCACCCTGAGGTCATCACAGAGGACAAGGGGGCACTCTTTACGTCTGGAGGAAAATAAATTTAATCTCCAAACACGGAAAGGTTTCTTCACAGTGAGAGCTGTAAAAATGTGGAATAGACTCCCTCAAGAGTTGGTTCTGGCCAGCTCAGTGGATTGCTTTCAAAAAGGCCTGGATTGTTTCTTGGATACACAGAATATAACTGGATACTAACATTTATAGGTAAAGTCGATCCAGGGAATATCCAATTGCCTCTCGGGGGATCAATCTATATTTCGGATCATGCATTGCTGGTTTTTTTGCCTTCTTCTGGATCAACTGTGGATATAGGATTATAACTTTTTTTTTACACCTTCCTGCCCGGCCTATAGCAGATTGACGGTCAGGCAGGACACTCGTCATTGTGACTGGGTGTCATATGATGTCTTGTCAAAACGAGCCGCTCACACGGCAGCGGCGCAATCTGACACCGGTTGTGTCCACAGGACACAGCCAATGACATATCACTACACCGGCCCGTTGCCACTGTCATGTGACCGCTGTGACCAATCACAGCAGATCACATGTTAATTGTATACAATAGATGGCTTCCTGTCATGCCATCCATTGTGTACAATTATGTTGTTAGCTGTGACTGGTCAAGGCAGTCACATGATACAGACAGAATTAATCACAGCCCATCTGTATCATGTGATCAGCTTTGCCCAATCACAGCTAATCACAACAAAAGACCGAATGAATCTGTTTAATTCAGTAACAATGATTGCAAATATCAATAAAATACATTGGTATTAGCAATCATAATGTGTAAAAAAAAAAAAAAGTTAATTGCCCAAAGTAGTTCAATGTTACTATGGTAACTTTATATTGCTTTGGTCACAGTGTGCTAAAAAATACAATAGTAAAAAGAACAAAATGTAATGAAAAATAAAATACAATAGAAACATTTGAAAAAAAAATACAAATATAGTTATTACTATTATTTTCACCAAAGAAATGTAGCAGAATACATTTTGACCTAAATTTATGAAGAAATGTTATTTATTTCTAACATTTTATAACAGAAACAAAGAAAGTGCATTTTTTTTTCAAACGTTTGAGGTGTTTTTTGTTTTATTTAGCAAAAAATAAAAAACTCAGTGGTGATTAAATACCAACAAGTGAAAGCTCTATTTGTGTGAAAAAAATGATAAATATGTCATATGGGTACAGTGTTGCATGACCGAGCAGTTGTCAAAGTGCGACAGCGCTGAAAGCTGAAAATTGGCCTGGGCAGGAAGGGGGTATAAGTGCCCGGTATTGAAGTGGTTAATGGTTGAACTAGATCAGGGGTGGGCAAACTTTTTGACTTGAGGGCCGCAATGGGTTCATATATTGGACCTGGGGGCCGGACCAAGCGTAGATGAATGATGTGTATGTGTCATCCATAGTAAGTATAGTAATATTCCCCCATAGTAAGCATAGTAATTAATCCCCCATATAGTAATTCATCCCCCATAGTAATTCATCCCCCATAGTAATTCATCCCCCATATAGTAATTCATCCCCCATAGTAATTCATCCCCCACATAGTAATTCATCCCCCATAGTAATTCATCCCCCACATAGTAATTCATCCCCCATAGTAATTCATCCCCCATATAGTAATTCATCCCCCATAGTAATTCATCCCCCCTATAGTAATTCATCCCCCATATAGTAATTCATCCCCCCTATAGTAATTCATCCCCCCTATAGTAATTCATTCCCCATATTAATTCATCCCCCATATTAAGTCCCCAAGTCCCCCCTGTGTCAATTCACTTACCTTTGCTCCGCGCGTTCCTCTCGCCGTGTTCCCTCGCCGTTCCGGTGTAGCATGAAAATCTGTCTTCTATGAGGATCTGTCCCCCTCGACTTATCTGCGCATGTGCCAGTTTCAGGCATTAGCAGCCGATCGGCGATCTCCGGCACATGCGCAGATACGTCGAGAGGGACAGATCCTCATAGGAGACAGATTTTCATGCTACACCAGTCTTCAGGGCGGACTGTGAGAGGAGCCTAGCGGGAGCCTAGCTCCGCGGGCCGGATTAAAAGGTCTGCCGGGCCGTAGTTTGCCCATTGCTGAACTAGATGGACTTTTGTCTTTTTTTCAGCCAGACTAACTATGTAACTATATAACATTATTGTGGGTCGAGAATGCGCTCAATATCAAAAACAAATTCTTAAAGTCACTCCAAGCATCGCCAAACTGCCTGGCGCTACAGCATCATGCAGCTCAGTGTAGCGCGATCTAAAAAAGGGCCAAGGACGTCTTTCCCCCCATTGAAATTCATGGGCTGCCTACATGCAAGTCACAATAATGTGAATCAGATCAGAAGAGATTTCTTCCGTCTTTAGTGATGACAATGGTTTGCATGCCATGCATGAACAGAGCTAAGCTCCTTTAAAAGGTTTGCAGTAGTAGGCAATTCATTAGCCAAATATTAATTAAAGTTGAGCCAGATCCTTCTTTGGGGCTATCCTTTTTATAGGCCAATTAAAGCGGAGTTCCACCCATTTTCACATTTCCTGTGATTGCAATGCCTACCCTCAGTATAGTCAGAAATGGAAATCTTATTTCTTTCTAAATATCTTTTTTTAATGTATTTAGGTGGCATTTCCAGTCCCAGCCTCTTAGACCATGTCATCATTAGACAATTCCAAAGGACTCCTGGGATATCGGCATCATCTATTCCTGGAGTCTTCCGGAAGCCTAGTAGCTGAAATTTTGAATGACCGGTTGCCTTAACAGTGGGGTGGGAACTTCCGCCAATGCCGCCATTGCTATGACAGCTTGTAATCAACAAAGTGTGCTGTGCGGTGTCATTACTGTGCAGGCGCAAGATTGGGAGGTGCATGCTGGGTTGCCAATTGCATCGAATCCCAGAAATAAATAGGAGCAGTTTTCAGATGCTCACATCAGAGAAAAAGATTTATTACTACAGAGCATGAAGACACTTACTACAATATTCAAATTATACAGTAGGAGTAATAAGAATCACGGGGGGGGGGGCTTTTATAAAAATAATAGCTTAGGAGACTGGAGCGCCACTTTAAGTGAGTTACAAATCCAATCGCTTAACTCTGGGTTCTCCTCTTACAGTGTAAATACTGTCTTAAGGAAACTTTATGTGTGAGAGGCCTCTTTTTTTCCCAGTAACTCCATGCCTCTGCAACACCAGGGCAATCAAAATGACAGATGACCCTGGAAGCTAGGGTGCAAGGTATTCTTTACTTTTCCTTCCAATCATTTGAGCATTTTTAGCTTTTACTTACATCTTTTTTTATTTGGCACTGGAGGGGGATGTAGGAATAAGCCCTTCCATTGCAGCTACAATACAGAAGAATATACACAGGTTCACTCTTTCACTGCCCACCTACTAGAGGGGTTGGGCTGACAGTAACTTCTCAGGGGACCTTTGGATTAGTTTTGGTTACAAGTGGTCAAAAATCCAAACTTAGAAACCCCTGTAGCACTCTCCTAGTTTAGCTAAGGGGAGTTAAACCCTAATGGTTAGAGAGGAGCTGGTTAGCAGCTCGGGTGTGATAGCCAGAGGGGTCATATTCTGGTCAGGACTGAGAGACTCTGCAGGCCAGCCCCTCTGGGATTTCACCCTGCTCTGAGGCTTTCGGAGGAGGGCCTTGGAGGCAGTGGGTCGATCTGAGGAGTGGCTGGTTGCACTCTTGAGGGACCTCAGCCAATCCCCAACAGGAGGCTTGGCAAGCAGCTGGGACTCCTTTAAAAGTGTAGTAGCCTCCTCAGTAGCAGCAGGAAGAATGCGGTAGTGATAGAGGAGTATGGAGCAAGAAGATGTGTGCCAGGATGCCTAGTGGGATGGGGCCTGCCTGCAAGCCTAGAGTCGGAGAGGAGAAAATCTCCTCACTGGCCCCCTGAGAGAAGACCAACTGTATGGCAGGGAAGGAGCAGCCGAGCTGATAGGCCTGGTAGCAGCAGCCATCCTGCAAGTGGTACATGAGAGGATCTGAGTGAGTACACCTTTACCCCCTGGGTGGGAAAGGAGCACTCTGGTGGAAAACCAGATCTCCTGCTCAGGAAGAAAGTCTTTAGACTACTGGGTGAAGAGGAGTTTATCTGGGGTCTGGGGTGATACAACTAGGAGGTGCTGGCTAGCACTCCAACAGAAACTGTGTCAGAGAAAAGAAGCTGTGAATCATTCAGGAGGTTGTCCTCAGGCATCAGTTCCCTTGGGCATCCTGTGCATCCCTTACCCCATTCAAGTTCAAATCCCCTCAATAAAATAACAAAACAAACGCTCAATGACTGTTTTCTGTCTATGTATGTGAGCTTGTGTGGAGAAATGCTAATGTCTGGCTTCGTGGGACAGTAGGGGGACCTGATTCATGAGCATCCCCTAAGGGGGTAGTGCTACATCCCCAAGACAAGCTTTTTGCCGCATACATATAGGGCCATCCTACTACCCCCAAGTCTCTAAACCCTAGCTCCTGAGAAAGAAGCCTGTGGGTGTGAGATCAAGCAACCACATCTTCTTCACCACAGACATAGACCTTACCAGTCAGGCCCAATATTCTGTTTGCACAGGGTCCAGTTCCTCTATCATTACTCCCATCCTATGATTAGTACATATACTGTACAATAACTCATTGTCCAGCTGGGTTTTGGCAGCAAAAAATAATCTTTAGTTTTGTTTAAAAAACATGAAGTAACAATGTCAGTGGTAAAGGCTCCATTCATGGGGTCACTCCTTCCTATAAGTAACTTTGGTGCCCAACCAGTCTCCTTTGAAGTAAAACAATTTAGCCCTAATTTCTCCAAGGACAGGCTTCCTTACCAAAACCAGCATTTCTCCACAGTGGAGTGCAACCGGTCCCTAAGGAAGAACCTCCAATGGGGCTACTTAGTACTTACTCAGCATTCACCAGTCCATGTTTCCCCTACGGACCAGGGTCTTTCTCCTGGTCACTCAACGGGACACAGTCCACAACCTATGCTCCACCTACTTGTCTATCCTTTCACTAGATGCCCAGAATAACAAGGTAGTTTCCTTGTAACCAAAATGTTGGGACCTCCCCTAAAATGGCCCAACATGCTCTCTTAGTAGAATGAAGTAGACAGGTGGAGTAAAGTGATGCCTGGATAAAAAATGAGGCACTGTGAACATTGAGAAGGTCAGCTGTGATCTCTCTAAGATTTCAAAAGCTTCATTCTAATTTTGAGTGGCATGTGCATTTTATATAATTTGAAATCAACAGGGATCATCCCTGTCCCTAGAAGCACATCTTATATACAAGTGGACAGCCCACACCACCACTGCCCACTTTACAAACATAGCTTTATTGTTCCATGAGCATAAACATCCTGACAGACATCGACTCCTCTCTGACATGTTGCGCCCTGATGTAGGGTTAATCAAAACGCATTAGAAGAGAAGCCTGTGGTAGGCTTTAATGCTCAAGGGACAATAAAGCATTTATTTAAAGTAAGTAGTGGTAGTAGAGCATGCCATTTTTACATATACTTAATGTACTTTTAATTATTTGTGATGATTTTTTTCATGGTAAATAGCAAAATGGTATTGAGTTCGTAAGTCAAGTTACATTTTTCTGAGACATTTGAACCCAAAACTGTAAAGCTAAGTTATTTACCATTTATGGGAATGTATTCCTGGCCATCAAAGTGTTCTCATTAGACGGGGTTGGCAGTAAGAATATCGTCACAATAGCTATCAGGGTCTGTGTATATGGGCTTTGGTTTGTGTCAGAACCCCTTATCTCCCCATACAAGTCTACGGAACTGCAAAAGGTATTTAAAGCATGTCAATTACGAGTGAGAAGTGGGTCAAATGCACCTTTCAATTAATTCTGAATGACCTCAGATGCAGCTCAAACTGATGTCAAAAGCAAGTGCATTTGTCCATAAACACAATCCCAAATCCCGTCGGCAGGTCCTAATACTATCACACCGATAACACCACTTATATAACACTGGAATTTTCTTACACCGAAATTCCAACAAAAACTATGTCCCAAAAATGTTGAGAATAAAACGAATGATTTGGAATGATTACAGCACCAACAGCATTTTATATAGCTTCTCTATTATCCGGCACACCACACTGTACAGAATATTTTACAGCCTGTTATAGCTGTCATTATACATTACAAAGGCCAGCGTATAGCGTTGCTTTCAGAGGAACATTTAGAAACAGAGTTATATCGCTTGTTATTTGAGAACTCCCTTACTATATCATTACCTCATATCCAACTTTAAATAGGAAATTAATAGCTGCTGGAAATATGTTGATGGCAAATTTACCCTCTAATGCTTTTTATGGGTTTCCCTGTATCGCTTCTTCTCAAAACAAGACCCTAAATAGCTACTAAATGACTGTGATAGAGTGCATGTAGTAAATATACCATAAAGACAAATAGATACCTGCACAGGCAGAGATTCAGAACTCCACCACCCAAATGCCATATAGAAGTAAAACATTGTAAATGGAGTTTAAAAAAGGTTGCCAGTCATTTTAAAGCTTTGTTTCAAACATTTAAAGTCCTTTCTTTCAAGTCCCTGCCCCTCTCTTTCTATGATAGGACAACAACCCATCTGCAGGTAGTCCTTTAGCTCCGATCTCCTTGCAAGAGGCCTTCCCACAACATACCTGGTCATTATCCCTTATATTCAAAAGAAAGAAATGTCAATACAAATAATAGTTTCTGTAATTTACTGGTGTTTATCAAAAGATAGCAGCGACAAATCAAATCACATGGACATACTATCCGGAGGACGCTTGACATACTGTGCCAGTCATACATGTAATGAACATATTGTAGCAGTCATCATGTGAAAGCTCCTAATCCATCTTCCCTTTTACATACTCTCTCTCACTTTCAGAGCACTACAGTGTTGGGACCAGAGGCGGACTGACCATTTGGAAACTCGGGCCCTGCCCGAGGGCACGGGGTCAGTAGGAGGCCACATGAGATGCCCCTGGTACCTTTTTTATAGTCTTTTTTGAGTTTGGGCAAGGACACAGGGGCCCCATGATCCCCTATTGCCCGGGTGCCCTATGAGTTGTCAGTCCACCTCTGGTTGGGACCCATCTCCCTGTAAACTCAATCTGTAGCATTTTGCTCTTTTGAAACTGGGATTCACAAGATGAAGCATCCTGCTTTGTCAGCCGAGATTAACAAGGCGCCTTCTATCATCTACCAGTCTCTCCTTCCAAGTCCCAATCCGTAGCTATACCCAGTTGGGTACGCTCCCTGAAGTTATCCCCTTGCACCCAGAGTCATTAGTACTCAGAGTGCTCAGTCTTGCCATTAGGCTTTGTGCACCCAGCTCACGACTCTCCTCTAGTCATTCCTGAGACAGGACTGCTGAAGTTGCACCTACTGAATTCTATACATGTCTCCTGGGGCTCCTGCCTTGGATGTGCTCACTACATCTGCCTAGGTGTGGGGTAGTTACTTCCCATGCCCCATCTGCACTAGGTTCTTACCAACTTGGTATATACATTATATGGGCAGTAACTCTATCCATTATATCACTACAGAAAGAATTTGTCTAAAAGGGACCTAACACCTAATTACACTATTCACTGTTACCACACACTATTTTGGGACGAAGTCACCTAGTGGCAGACACCTGCTTACATGATGTCTCCTTTTAAAAGGGACTTCATTTTTGCAGCCCTTATCATTCCCCTGTTCCTGGTGTTAGCGACCCACTAGGCAGTACCGCAATCTCCAACATAGCAAGGCTTGTTTATTGGGGCAACACACCCATCAGAAGACAACAACAACAATCCCGATAAACAGTGGTAGAACAGAAGCAATAAACAGTATGCACAAAAACACAACTTACAAACAAGATGATATCACAATCATGTACAATGGATATCCAAGAACCTGAAGTCTGGACCTCCTAAGCCTAACTTACAGGGGTGCCTAAAATGGGAGATTCACACAGGGGCTATAAAGACACAGTCCCTACTTACACCCTCCCACTGGCCAGTGGTAAATGGCTGTCGGTGGCTAGCGTTGGGGCCCAAATTTTATGTTGTAGCTCTCTAAATAGAGGTTTATAATCCTAACAAGAAAGGGAAACACTCAGAAAAAATCAACTGAGTTCCCAGAAAGAGTTAATAGCATCCCTTAAAGCAGGAATATTACAAACATTTGCGGCCACCTCACCAAACTGAAAAAGAAGTGCTTGCATTACTATTTGCACGTCCCCCCACATTTTTCAGGCCATTCAAATGAATGAGCTGTCAAACAACGGAATGCGTAGTCCTCAGCCCAGTCCCCAGCTTGCAGCACACTCTCAATTATTTACACTTTGCCTGGGCACCCACTCTCTATGTGGTTCCTGTTTATGTAAACTTTGGCAAAAGAACAGGTTGCTTTGTTTTCTGAAACAGTGGAGCTCACTGCATATTATACCAATGCCTGGATGAGAAACTTAGTCTTGAGCATGTGGGCTGCATTCCTTGTTTGCCTTTTAAGACTTTGTTTTAAATTTTGTTGAAAGGTCACCTCTACAAATAACACCCCTTTCACTCTGGACCCTCCATTCTCCTCTATGGGCAGACTTGTGTTCGTCTACACCTGGCTACCTCCAATCCAGTAAAAACAAACAGGGGGAGAAATGTTCCCCTCCGTCTGGCCAGATCGGATTTGAGGGCAGCCGGGTATAAACGGACAGCAGGTCTGTTTACATCTGACTGCCCATAGAGCAGAGCAGACTGTGTCCATGTCTGCTCTGCATAAGTGGGGTGGACATGGACCAGTCATCTGCCCTCTCCATTCTGCTCAGCTGGAGAACAGCGGACAGATCCTCCGCTGAGCAAACTGATAAAAACGGATTCCACCTCGTGTGAAAGGGACCTTAGACAAAAAGAGGACACTCCACCCATACTCATAATCTTCAATAAAAACTTTATCTGTACCTGCTTCTTATGAAGATGCTTGGTGAACATGGTATTCATCGAAATGGAGATAATCTCAAGACACTGGACACAGATAACCAGGGCTTTTTTCAGCTGCAACTTGGTGGAACCTCTGGCTCAGGCCCTCTGCTCCCTGCTCACCACTATCACTTGTAAAAACAGAAGTCCGGTTTCTGTATTTACATGTAATAGCTTGTCTCACAGCAGCTCCCATAGATTGGATCTCCTGAGTGCAGGACAGGGACAAGGGTGATGCAGGGCCCGGGGTGCAGTGCAGTCATGGAACGGAGAGGGAGTGTGGTAGGCTGAACCCTCTGTGATCTCCACTTTTTCACTGGTGACCAGATGCTGATGCCCCTGCAGGATGATCTCTGTACAAGTGAGAGAGGCAAAACTACCTATAGTGTGCAGGGGGGTACTGGATCCGGCTGGGTGTTTCAGCTTAAAACAGCAAAAAAAGTAAGAACAGTTAAAGATGGTGGAGATTTTGAGGAGGGAGGGAGAAAATGAGGGCAGTGGAGGGAGGGTTGAGTGCAGTGGAGGGAGCTGAAAAGGGACGAAACTGAGATTTGGATGAGGGATGCAGAGGTAAGCAGTTGTGGAAAAGGACTGAACTTTGAACTCTGTGTTTAGCATACCACTGAACTCTGCACTCTGTGTGCAACACACCCCTGAACTCTGCACTCTGTGAATAGTACACCCATGAACTCTGCACTGTGTGTGCAACACACCCCTGAACTCTGCACTCTGTGAATAGTACACCCATGAACTCTGCACTCTGTGTGCAACACACCCCTGAACTCTGCACTCTGTGAATAGTACACCCATGAACTCTGCACTCTGTGTGCAGCGCACCCATGAACTCTGCACTATGTGTGTAACACACCCCTGAACTCTGCACTCTGTGAATTGTACACCCATGAACTCCGCACTCTGTGTGTAACACACCCCTGAACTCTGCACTCTGTGAATAGTACACCCATGAACTCTGCACTCTGTGTGCAACACACCCCTGAACTCTGCACTCTGTGAATAGTACACCCATGAACTCTGCACTCTGTGTGCAGCGCACCCATGAACTCTGCACTATGTGTGTAACACACCCCTGAACTCTGCACTCTGTGAATTGTACACCCATGAACTCCGCACTCTGTGTGTAACACACCCCTGATTGAACTCTGAACACAGAGCACTCCCGAACCCTGCACTCTTTATGTAACTCACCCCTGAAATCTGCACTCTGTGTTAAAAGCACCCCTGAATTCTGCACTCTGGACATAATGCACTCCTGGTGTTTAATGCTCCTTTAAAACTATCCCACTATTAGCAAAATTTGGCCACACCTACTATTTGATGCCATTTGGCGGGTGTTTGTGAGGGGGGGAGGGTGCATGATTGAATTTCTGCACCTATTTTCTGAGAAAAAAAATTCCTGCAGATAACCAACCATATGAATTTTTCAGTAGTAGACTCAATGATGCTTGGATCTAATGTGTTTCAAGAGCAATTAATGCCTCTTCATCAGACAAGATTTTTTGTAAGGTTACTGTGTTCTCTTTTTATCATTTCTCAGTCTGAAAGATTCCACAACGAGGAAAAGATCAATTTACATTCCCATTGGATTATTCAAAATGATTTGGTCATCAGCCTATCAGTAGGGTTGTATCCTTTGCATCATATGAGTGCTGGAAGATTTTAGACATTTTTATGCAGTCACCTCTCATATGCCTAATAGTTTTTATTAGGATGGCCGTGGAAGAAAAACACTTTCTACTATGAGACCAGAATATGCACGTCTTACAGCATTTCGTCACCTAGCTCTCCGTGGTTTACCTTTCCATACATTAAGAAGGAATATTACTTTCCAGGGTAACACTATACAGTGTGTGAAGACAATATCCATAATAAATGGAAATAGTGAACCAACTGTACTCTGAAGTGAACGGTGAGAGTTAGTCATTCATTTGAGAATCTGTTCTAAAAATATCTTTAAACTTATTAAAAGAAAGCCCTGCTCAGGTTAAAAATTCACAAAGTAATGTGTATAATAAAAGATTGTGTATTTTTTAAAGAGTACCTGTCCTGGTGACAATTTGGGAGCTGCTGTCAATGACTCTAAGGCTGGTCACAGATGCCTCTTTTTTTTCGATTAGCCCTCTGGGGGATTGCCCTATCCACACAAGTGAGGTAGATGGAATAATCCTTCCCCTTCCCCACTGCACCATTGTATTCTAACAGCAGGACTCCTCTGCTGTCAGCATACACTGATCAGTGGCAGCAGTTGTTGTACAGCAGCCACTGATCAACAAAAGTTTTCCAATAGTCCTGTTCAACAGCAGTTGGTTGTTAGATTGAATTGTGTCGAGCAGGTACAGCCATAGATAGATCAAAATTCGTTCGGTCCCTGCTGAATGGACCAAATTTTGATCCATCTATGGGCACCTTAAAGCTGTAATTCTTACATTCATTTACTATTTAATTTTATTGTTCGCTATTGTTCCCCCCTTCACTACTGGCCTGTGCTTGTATTGTGCTGGGCTGAACATGCTTTTGCCATCTGTACCCTCACTACTTGATCTAATCTGATGCAGCATTCAAGTTTCGTTCTTGGGCTGGGTTGACGATCACACAATCCAACCATTCCCAACTGAACCGTTCCCCAGACCAGCTCTCTCAAGTGGGCCAGGGCACAGTATGCTGAACCATGCCGTAGTGTGCCGCAGAGCGATCACAGTTGTCAAACAAACTAAATTTGGCTGATCAAACCCTAATGTGAGTATACCCTAATTAGTTTTAACCTGGCACTATTTCCCCAACTGGCACTTGGATTTAAAAATCGGAATCCCACCAAAAAGTGAAAGCTCCGCGTTTCTGATTCCTCCCCCCACTGCTGCCACATTTGGCACCTTTTGTGGGGGAGCAGGTACCTAGTTTTGACCTGGTTTTAAGTTTGGCACCCTCCACAGCCCTCTGGGACACTTCCAAAGTCCCAGAGGACTGCAGTCCATTCACAAAGCGCAATGTGCTTTGCGCAATCGCAGTAAGAAACCGGCAGTGAAGCTACAAGGTTTCACTGCCGGTTTCCCTTAGTCAAGAGGGCAGAACCAGCACCTGACAGCCAATTAAAGAATCAGCTCAGGATGAGGACATCACTGGATGCATGGACAGGTAAGTGCTCTTCTAATAAAATTCAGTAGCCACAGTATTTGTAGCTGCTGACTTTTCATTTTTTTTTTTTGGGAGGTGGCAGGGGCTGTAACTCTGCTTTAAAGAAGAATTGCAGGTATGGAGATTTTATACATAGTTACATTGGTCAAGGGTTGACCAATGTAAGTATTGTACAGGATGCTAGGGATGGGTTCTGGATTGAAGATATGTATCCTAATTGCTTGGGTTGTGTTCCCCTTAAGAGGGGCAAAAAGAAGCAGTTGGGAGTACTCATCCATTCAGGGTGAGGTGTTCTGGGGTGATCTTGCAAAAGTTAAAAACTGGCCTACAGTTTTCCCAGGATTGTGAAGTCCTGGAATGGGACCCAGAATCCAGAGGCTCAGAGAGGTTTTGGGTGAGAATGAGCCTCTGTCCCTGACTACAGGTACTTCAGTCCTGAAAGGGTTAACCTGCCTGCAGGAGAGGGCTGAAAGCGGCAGGAAGCAGTCAGCAGGAGTCTGTGAGGTGTTGAGAGGAACAAGACACAGTTGAGTGAAGGCTATGTACTGTCTAGCTGAGCCACTGCTGAGCTCTGGTGATTTTTTCTGTGGACCCTTAAGCAGATGGGGACTTTGCAATCCTGTTAAGGGACAGGTTTTATGGGTGGTGAGCCGAATCCTTGTTTTGTGAGTTAAGCTGTGAGTTAAGCTGTTTTGGCCCCTTTCACATGGGGCGGATTCTACCTACGATCTATTTGCTGAGCAGGTGGATGACAGGTCCATGTCCATTCTGCTTATGTAGAGAGGACACAGACACAACCTACTGTCCTCTATGGGTAGTTGGATGTAAACAGACTGCCTGTTTGTTTACACCCGACTGCCATCTGATCTGCTAGACGGAAGGGAAACAGATCCCCATCCATCTGTTTTTAGAAGACTGGATCGGATTGGATGTAGGTGGGTGTACATGGACACATGTCCATTTACACCAGCCGCTCCATAGATAAGAATGAAGGTTCCATTTGGATCTGCCTAAAAAATGGGCAGATGGACCCGATCAGGATGTTCGTGTGAAACGAGCCTTTCGCTTATCTTTTTGGGAAACAGGCTGTTGCTTTTACCAGTGCTAGCTGGTGATCCCTGGCTCCTCCATATCATACTATGCAGTTACCATACCTGGCCAAGGCCCTGAAACCTGGAAAACAATAGAGTAAACCCCACTACTCCAGTGATCTCCACTTGCTCTCTGGACTGCATTCTCCGAATGGAACCTGTGCCAAGCAGCCAATTTCCTGTGTTCAGAATAAAGCAAGACAGTGGTTTGGCAAAGTGGAAATCACCGGAGTAGCTATGTCTACTTTGGTGATTTCCAGATTCCCGGGCATCGACCAGTTATAATATACATATAGCAGGGGCGGACTGACAAATCATGGGGCCCCCAGACAATAGGGGATCATGTGTCCTTGCCCAAACTCAAAAAAGCCTATGAAAAAAGGTACCAGGGGCATCTCATGGGGCCCCCTACTGACCCCGGGCCCTCAGGCAGTGCCCGAGTTTCCAAATGGTCAGTCCACCTGTCAGGAATGGACTTGCCAGTAATGGTGGGACTCACCTGCTTTGTGGGCTGCAGTACTAGGGCTGGCCAGCGGGTGCTCCCGGCAATCAGAGACTCAACCCTGCAGCCAGCCAAACATCTGAAACTGATCATGCAGGTGTATTTAAGGGATGGCCAGACCTGCAGTCTCTGCCTTGGTGTGTGTTTTTCCTGGGCCCTGTATCTTGTTCCTGCATCCCTGTTCCTGTCTCTGTCTGATTCGTTGCTGACCCTGCCTGATTCCGGACCTCTGCTGACTTCTCCTGTTTCATCCCTGGCTTGTGACCCCGACCATTCTCTGCCTGACCCCCTGTTCCTACCTGCCCGATTGTTATTGACCCGGCCTGCCTGACGACGCTTGCATTGTATATATTGTTATCTGTGGGTGGTTTGGCTTGGTTCGTTTGCACTGTGTTATGTTTTAGTATTGCACTGCGTTTATGTTTGTATTGTTAGTCTTTAATAAATTGTCTTATTGTTTATAACATATCTGAAGCCTGCGTTTCCCTGCGTCAGTCACATACCTCTGGTCACACGCCGGAGCCCTGACATTACACCAAGGCCAATCCTGACCAGAAGTGGCTGCACAGGGAAGCCATCTTGGCTTGTTGCTGGGAAGGATGGATCTTGATGAGGTTGTGTATTTATCTCTGCTAGTGTTTGATGACAGAGAGTATGCTTATCAGACTCTGAAGGAGTATCCCAGGGATGAACTGCTAGAATGTATACGGATCGCTCATTGCCTAGTAGATCAGGGCACAGAGTTCTCTGAGGTGCAGCCATTGATTCAGGTTTGTGCTGAGTTGGTTTCATCTGGTACCCTCGAATGCAGGGAAGAATTTTTGCCGCCATTTAGTGCAGACCAGGTAGAGTCCCTGGTATGGTTATTAGAGGATGATGTGAATTGCTTCTTGGAGCATTATGCTGCATGTTCACCACAGGTATTAAGGGATTGTATAAACGCAGTGCAGTCTTTGGTCAGACAGGCTTTGTGTAAGCTGAGCTTTGTTCAACCCATACTGCAGACATGGTCAGACTTGTTGCACCCAGCCTCAGTCAGCTTGCAAAAACCCAGTCCTGCTTCAAATCTATTTCTTCAAAGCTCTATTCCTGCTTTCCCAACAGCACCTCCAGTTACAGCCCAGTATACCCTACTATCTACCGCATGTCAGTACCCTGTTCCCACTCGCTGCACCTATCCTGCCTTTAACCCTGTAAAGAAGCCCTCTGTAGCAACTGTTCCCTCCCCTGTTCCATCCTCCAGCTCTTCTCTGTCTCCAGCTGCTCCATCCATTTACAAACCTGCGCTTACTTACAGTACTTCGGTAACTAAAACCAGGAAAAGGCGAAAGTTCTTTCCAACCAGTACCATCCTGCCAGTATCCAAACCGGTCAGCCTCCCATCTGAGAACCTGCCTTCCATGGTGCAGCCTGGTGCCTCGGTGCCCACAATTCAGCCTGATGCCTCCACCCAGCCTGATGCCTCCACCCAGCCTGATGCCTCCACCCAGTCTGATGCCTCCACCCAGCATGATGTTTCTACCCAGCCTGATGAACTGATCCAGCCTGATGATCCTATTATGCCAGACGACTCAGTGCCCGCTGTTCCGCCAGTTGACTCGATGCCCGCTGTTCCGCCAGTTGACTCGATGCCCGCTGTTCCGCCAGTTGACTCGGTGGCCGCAGTCTTGCCAGACGACTCGGTGCCCGCAGTCTTGCCAGACGACTCGGTGCCCGCAGTCTTGCCAGACGACTCGGTGCACGCTGTTCCGCCAGTCGACTCGGTGACCGCTGTTCCGCCAGTCGACTCGGTGCCCGCTGTTCCGCCAGTCGACTCGGTGCCCGCTGTTCCGCCAGACGACTCGGTGCCCGCTGTTCCGCCAGACGACTCAGTGCCCGCTGTTCCGCCAGTCGACTCGGTGCCCGCAGTCTTGCCAGTCGACTCGGTGCCCGCAGTCTTGCCAGACGACTCGGTGCCCGCAGTTCCGTCAGTTGACTCGGTGCCCGCAGTTCCGCCAGTTGACTCGGTGCCCGCAGTCTTGCCAGTTGACTCGATGCCCGCAGTCTTGCCAGTTGACTCGATTGTCTTGCCAGTTGGTCCGTCGTCTGACGTCATTTCCGGTGAGTGGAGCGCACTCCGAGCGGTGCGTTCCAAGGGGCCATCTTAGCTTAGTAGATGAGTCTGTAGCTGAGGTCTGCCATCCTGCTGCACACTAAACTGTGGGGTCTCTTACAAAAATCGGTGTACATGAAAAGTGGATCATTTTGGAAGAAAATCACTGTTGTTTTGAATAAAAGGCGGGCTATATCCCGCAAAAGAATGTGAGTGGTCTGGAGAGATTATTTTGAGGAGAAATTACTACGGTATCACGCTATGGTCTTTTCTTCTTCCTGATTTTCCTTTGGGGGATTCGGTGAGAGGAGTAAGCAGAAGAGGTACCTAGACATAAGAGGAAACAGCACTTGGAGGTCTCACAAAAAGTAAAGGGGGTCCAGGAGCCCTTAATAATCCTGAAAGGCGTGTGACTCACCAATATCTGGTGAGTGCGGCTAATGTTGATTTCTGCACTGGTGCATGGTGAAGGGATCAGTAACACGGAAGAACCAAATGAAAATTATAATTTAATTTGTTTTATTTTTGTCACGGGACTGTAATTATATATATATATTTTTTGGGATTTTTTTTTTGATTTTTTTGTCACTTGATTTTTTTGTCACTGGACTTATGATTCTAATGTTTATATATTTTTTTATATATCAATTTATTTATATATAATTTATTATATATATCTTTATCAGCACAGTAATGTTTTTTTAAAGCTGAGTAATGTAATTGACCATGTGGGTTTGCGCTGGTTTTCATTGTTAAAAGTTTTTTTGGTCTTTTGTACCTGTGCACAGCAGCATTCCACGGGGATTTGTGTGGTAAATAGGAAGTCCTGAGCGCTGAGGTTTTGTTTTCTTTACACAGTTGACTCGATGCCCGCTGTTCCGCCAGACGACTCGGTGCCCGCAGTCTTGCCAGATGACTCGGTGCCCGCAGTCTTGCCAGACGATTCAATGCCTGATGACCCAGTGCCCGCTGTCATGCCTGGTGACCCGATGCCCGCTGTCGTGCCAATTGACTCAGAGCCCACTGTCGTGCCTGGTGACTCGGTGCCCACTGCCTTGCCAGATGACGCGGTGCCCACTGGCGAGCCAAATGACCTGATGCCTGGTGACCCGATGCCCGTTGTGGTGCCGCCTGACCCGGTGCCCGCCGCTCCGCCTGGGGGCCCGGTGTCTGCTGCCCCTCCTGGGGGCCCGGTGCCCGCCGCCCCTCCTGGGGGCCCGGTGCCCGCCGCTCCGCCTGGGGGCCTGATGCCTGGCGCCCCGCCTGGGGGCCCAGTGCCTGTCGTCCCGCCTGGGGGCCCGGTGCCTGTCGCCCCGCCTGGGGGCCCGGTGCCAGCCTGATGCCTCCACCCAGCCTGATGCCTCCACCCAGTCTGATGCCTCCACCCAGCATGATGTTTCTACCCAGCCTGATGAACTGATCCAGCCTGATGATCCTATTATGCCAGACGACTCGGTGCCCGCTGTTCTGCCAGTTGACTCGATGCACGCTGTTCCGCCAGTTGACTCGATGCCCGCTGTTCCGCCAGTTGACTCGGTGCCCGCAGTCTTGCCAGACGACTCGGTGCCCGCAGTCTTGCCAGACGACTCGGTGCCCGCAGTCTTGCCAGACGACTCGGTGCCCGCTGTTCCGCCAGTCGACTCGGTGCCCGCTGTTCCGCCAGTCGACTCGGTGCCCGCTGTTCCGCCAGTCCACTCGGTGCCCGCTGTTCCGCCAGACGACTCAGTGCCCGCTGTTCCGCCAGTCGACTCGGTGCCCGCAGTCTTGCCAGTCGACTCGGTGCCCGCAGTCTTGCCAGACGACTCGGTGCCCGCAGTTCCGCCAGTTGACTCGGTGCCCGCAGTTCCGCCAGTTGACTCGGTGCCCGCAGTCTTGCCAGTTGACTCGATGCCCGCAGTCTTGCCAGTTGACTCGATGCTCGCTGTTCCGCCAGACGACTCGGTGCCCGCAGTCTTGCCAGACGACTCGGTGCCCGCAGTCTTGCCAGACGATTCAATGCCTGATGACCCAGTGCCCGCTGTCATGCCTGGTGACCCGATGCCCGCTGTCGTGCCAATTGACTCAGAGCCCACTGTCGTGCCTGGTGACTCGGTGCCCACTGCCTTGCCAGATGACGCGGTGCCCGCTGGCGAGCCACATGACCTGATGCCTGGTGACCTAGTGCCCGCTGTCATACCTGGTGACCCGATGCCCGCTGTCGAGCCAGACAATCCCATGCCTGATGACCCAGTGCCCGCTGTCATGCCTGGTGACCCGATGCCCGCTGTCGGGCCAGACGATCCAATGTCTGACCCAGTGCCCGCGGTCATGCCAGTTGACTCGGAGCCCACTGTCGTGCCTGGTGACTCGGTGCCCACTGCCTTGCCAGATGACGCGGTGCCCACTGGCGAGCCAAATGACCTGATGCCTGGTGACCCGATGCCCGTTGTGGTGCCGCCTGACCCGGTGCCCTCCGCTCCGCCTGGGGGCCCGGTGCCTGCCGCCCCTCCTGGGGGCCCGGTGCCCGCCGCTCCGCCTGGGGGCCTGATGCCTGGCGCCCCGCCTGGGGGCCCGGTGCCTATCGTCCCGCCTGGGGGCCTGGTGCCTGTCGCCCCGCCTGGGGGCCCGGTGCCTGTCGCCCCGCCTGGGGGCCCGATGCCTGTCGCCCCTCCTGGGGGCCCGGTGCCCGCCGCTCCGCCTGGGGGCCCGGTGCCCACCGCCCCGCCTGGGGGCCCAATGCCTGTCGCCCCGCCTGGGGGCCCGATGCCTGTTGCCCCTCCTGGGGGCCCAATGCCCGCCGCTCCGCCTGGGGGCCTGATGCCTGTCGCCCCTCCTGGGGGCCCGATGTGCCGCTGCCCGGAGTCCTGCCCGATGTGCCGCTGCCCGGAGTCCTGCCCGATGTGCCGCTGCCCGGAGTCCTGCCCGATGTGCCTCTGCCCGGAGTCCAGCTCGATGTGCCTCTGCCTGGTGTGCCGCTGCCCAGAGTCCTGCCTGGTGTGCCGCTGCCCGGAGTCCTGCCCGGTGTGCCGCTGCCCGGAGTCCAGCTCGATGTGCCTCTGCCGGGTGTGCCGCTGCCCGGAGTCCTGCCCGATGTGCCAGTCTTTGAAATCCCGCCAGTTACCAGACCCGGGCGGTGGAACATTTCGCCCAGCTAAGATTGTTTGGAGCGTCCTGAGGCCGCTCCTTGAGGGGGGGGTACTGTCAGGAATGGACTTGCCAGTAATGGTGGGACTCACCTGCCTTGTGGGCTGCAGTGCTAGGGCTGGCCAGCGGGTGCTCCCGGCAATCAGAGACTCATCCCTGCAGCCAGCCAAACATCTGAAACTGATCATGCAGGTGTATTTAAGGGATGGCCAGACCTGCAGTCTCTGCCTTGGTGTGTGTTTTTCCTGGGCCCTGTATCTTGTTCCTGCATTCCTGTTCCTGTCTCTGTCTGATTCGTTGCTGACCCTGCCTGATTCCGGACCTCTGCTGACTTTTCCTGTTTCATCCCTGGCTTGTGACCCCGACCATTCTCTGCCTGACCCCCTGTTCCTACCTGCCCGATTGTTATTGACCTGGCCTGCCTGACGACGCTTGCATTGTATATATTGTTATCTGTGGGTGGTTTGGTTCGTTTGCACTGTGTTATGTTTTAGTATTGCACTGCGTTTATGTTTGTATTGTTAGTCTTTAATAAATTGTCTTATTGTTTATAACATATCTGAAGCCTGCGTTTCCCTGCGTCAGTCACATACCTCTGGTCACACCCCGGAGCCCTGACACCACCCCTGACATATAGTTACATTAGTCTAAGCTGGATCAATGCCTGGATCCATACCTGGATTTCATCTTTATCAAAAATTAAAAAAAAAAAAGTAAATGAAAAATATTTGGGTATTGAGACAGACTCCAGAGCTTATAAATGTATGTTTAATTGAATGATGTCATCAAAAGCTATGCTAACAGTCTTGCTGGGATGTTTGAAATGGGAAATCTGAAACTTTTTTTTAGATAAAGTTATCTATTAGACATGTGCAATTTGTTTTGTTACGAATCAAAGTTCAGACCAGATTTTTGTTATTCAGAGATTTGGATGTATCCGAATTTCCAAACCACAATAGTAACGAATTTCAACAAATCCGAAATACATTTTTATGAAACAAATTATCCCAATTAAAAAAATATGAAAATGAATTTGAATTCAAAATGGAAATATATTGCAATGAATACAGTAAGGTACAAAAGTAAAAAAGGATGATGATTCCTACTTAGGCTGCTTTACAGTACAGAAAGGAATGGACTAAAACAGAATAGAATAGAAAATAATAGAATAGAACAGAACAGAATAGAATAACATAGACTAGACTAGACTAGAAAATAATAGAATAACAAAAGACCAAAAATACCAAATATAGCCGTCTTCCAAAAACTTAAATGTTTAAATTCAAATTTCTGAAGATGGGTATATTTGTTGTATTTTTTTCCTATTCTGTTCTATTTTTTTTATCTTTATTTTCTATTCTATTTCTTTATTTTCTATTCTATTCGGCTCTATTCTATTCTACTCAGCTATATTCTATTCCTTTATATTCTATCCATTTATATTCTATACTTTTATTTTCTATTCTGCTCGGTTTTATTCTGTTTTAAGCTTTTCAATGCTATTCATTTCTATTCTTACCAATTCATTTCTATTCTATTCTTTTATTTTCTGCTATGTTCTGTTTTATTCTGTTCTATTCTTTTCTATTCTATTCTATAAACCAGCCTAAGTAGGAATCAACATCTTATTTCACTTTTATACCTTACTGTATTTATTGCAATATGTTACCACTTTGAATTTGAATTCATTTTCCAAGTCAAATTAATTTTCAAACTCAAATTCTATTTGAATCGATTTCAAAATATCGAATATACATACTAACCCTAGCAAAGATGGCCTTAGGAGGAACCAGACAGAGTGTGACGTCACTGCCGGAGCTACAAGGAAGCCTGGTGGCCATCTTTGTTAGGGTTAGTGCTGCATACTCTGCATATTTACATGTACTACCCTATGTGCTTTTATACAATTTGATTACTATTAAAAATGTTGAAATACTACCCTATGGGCACCTGTTTCTTGGCTCCTTATTGGAGCTATTAGGCTTGCAGTACACCCCCATTGATCTTCCACAACCAGAGGAAAGGAGCCCTGTACTCAGGCTGAGCGCCTAATCCATCCTTAAGGGGGTCTCTGGATCCAGCAAATTCCAACCTAAGGCTTGATTTCCTAAGGCTTGATTACCATTCCATAGATGAAAGTTCCCCTACCTGTCCGGTTTACCTAGAGTCATCCTGGTGGTTATTATATTACATGCGCATTACCTATGCGCTTCTGGTGAGTGCGCACTTTTACTATCAGTTGGTGTCACAAGTCTATCTGCTGCTGATTTTATTATCCTCTGGATTTATCATATGAACTTATTTATTTTCATAATACTGGACTATTTGATATATCATTTGCTTTTAACATTGGATATTCATTTATTATATATCTGTTTATTAGCGCTGCACCTATATTTTTATTGAACTATGTGATTGCTTATTAAAGCTTTGGACCCAGAGCTGGAGATCCTTGGTGTGCTGGTGACGTTCTTCCCACTTGAATCCGGAACAAAACACATTTTTCCATCGTGCACATCTCTATTATCTATATTCTCCCTACATTTTATCTTTGTTCAGACACCCCAAAAAACAGTCAAAAATCATGTAGATGTGCAGTTTTTAATTGTTAGACATACAAATGAGACTGCCCTAGACAAGAATACTGTTTTTATGGCACACAGAACCTTCTCAGATAAGATCAGTTCGGAGCAGTTCTCTCTGGTTTGCTGAGTAAGTGAAGTCAGGTGGGTTTGGTCATAAGTTACAGTCATTCACCAGGCCTCAGGTTACAGCGTGCATACACCTAACAATAATTCACCGATTAGACAAGAAACTGCCTATTTATTAGGAACGTTTCCTTCTGGCTGGTACGTGAAGCCGGATCACATAGTCTGCTCTTCAGAATTCTAAACAGTCCTTGTCTATTGCCTTTTGTTCCTACATACTTATACAAGACAAAAAATTAAGTAATTAAGAAAAAAGTAAAAAGAAATGTAAATACAGTATTTTTCGCTCCATAAGACGCACCTAGGTTTTACAGGAGGAAAAAAATAAAAAAATATTCTGAACCAATGGACTGCTGACATAGTACAGGAGATGACCAGAGACTGCGGACATAGTACAGGAGATGACCAGAGACTGAGGACATAGTACAGGAGATGACCAGAGACTGCAGACATAGTACAGGAGATGACCAGAGACTGTGGACATAGTACAGGAGATGATCAGAGACTGCGGATGTACTACAGGAGATGACCAGAGACTGCGGACATAGTACAGGAGATGACCAGAGACTGCAGACATAGTACAGGAGATGACCAGAGACTGCGGACATAGTACAGGAGATGACCAGAGACTGCGGACACAGTACAGGAGATGACCAGAGACTGCGGACACAGTACAGGAGATGACCAGAGACTGCAGACATAGTACAGGAGATGACCAGAGACTGCAGACATAGTACAGGAGATGACCAGAGACTGAGGACATACTATAGGGGATGACAGAGACTACAGACATAGTACAGGAAATGACCAGAGACTGCGGACATAGTACAGGAGATGACCAGAGACTGCGGACATAGCACAGGAGATAACCAGAGACTGCGGACATAGTACAGGAGATGACTAGAGACTGTGGACATAGTACAGGAGACTTTTTCGAGGGCATAAAGTTACATTTTGATTCTATAGATTTCAACAGAAACACTGCAGAAAAGCATGTAGTGCGTCTTGATGCGTTTTGCATTTTAAATCCATCTAGCAACAAGAAAATTTGTTTTAAAAATGCATCAAAAACGCGTAAAAATGCAGGTGCAAAAACGCAACAAAAAACGCAATGCAGATACGGCTCAAATGCAAACTGCATAGGTGTGAACCTAGCTTTAGAGTGCCTTCACTCTGGCTGAAGCAGCACAGGGGACACATTTGGACAGCTGCACCGGCAGCCAGGGGGAAGGGGAGTGTTAGATGTAATAGTAAATTTAGATAACAAATTAAAGCCAAATTGAAGCCAAACTCCAGCTCACACTTTATAAGCAGTTACAGCAAACAGTTTTTGTCTTTTTGGGATAAAGGTTTTACGCTGATCGTTCTAAGCATCCCTGCCAGTGGTAAATAAATTGTCTAATCTCTGCAACTGATACATTCTGCTGGAGAGATTGTTCTTTTCAAAAACAACAAACTTTCTAGCCAGATCACCAGAAGAAAGAAAGCCTAAAAAAGAAAGCAAATGCAGCCATCACATCTAACAAATGGTAAGCTGCAATATAGAATAAATGTTTGCCTTTGGGTTTAATACTGCTTTAACAAAGTGAAATTGTTTATAAAATGGATAGCTTTATGGCTCAGTTGCAGAATACTGCTCTGTAATAGGGTTTGGGCATGTTGCCTACATTTACTATTGCAATTTTCCTCTTGTCCTCCATAATGTGACTTAACCAACTGGGAGACTTTTCATGGTTACTCTTGATCTCAGCTCCGGTAATGATGAAGGATTCAAGCACTCAAGTTTCTTTTTCTCCCATTTCTCTCTTTATTTCTCATCTATCCCTATATTTCCATCATTTTCTTTTCTGCCTTTCAACCCTCCTGTTTCAACATATAGGGGATGATTTACTAAATGTGGTTTTAAAGGAAAAAAGAAATGTAATAAAAAATAACAAATATGTCTATACTTACCTGCTCCTGTCTATACTTACTATCCTCCTCTCGGGTCCCCCACTGAAACTCCTGGCTCCTCCCCTCATGCTGTTGCCCCAATAGAAAGCCAATTCCCATGGGGGTACTCATGCAGGCTCGCTCCTGAGTCCCGCTGCTATGTCCAACGACACAGACATCGGGACTTGTCCCTGCCCCCCTCTCCCCCATCACTGGAGTTGATTGACAGGAGTGGGAGCCAATGGCTCCTGCTGCTATTGATCTGCCCAGAAAGGAGGCTCCCGCTGCCATCAGTCTGCCCAGGGAGGAGGGAGGGAGGAGGCTCCCGCTGCTATCAATCTGCCCAGGGAGGAGGGAGGGAGGAGGTTCCCGCTGCTATCGATCTGCCCAGGGAGGAGGGAGGGAGGAGGCTCCCGCTGTTATCAATCTGCCCAGAGGAGGGAGGGAGGAGGCTCCCGCTGTTATCAATCTGCCCAGGGAGGAGGGAGGGAGGAGGCTCCCGCTGCTATCGATCTGCCTAGGGAGGAGGGAGGGAGGAGGCTCCCGCTGTTATCAATCTGCACAGGGAGGAGGGAGGGAGGAGGCTCCCGCTGTTATCAATCTGCACAGGGAGGAGGGAGGGAGGAAGCTCCCGCTGTTATAGATCTGCCCAGGGAGGAGGGAGGGGGGAGGCTCCCGCTGCTATCGGTCTGCCCAGGGATGAGGGATGGAGGAGGCTCCCGCTGCTATAGATCTGCCCAGGGATGAGGGAGGGAGGAGGCTCCCGCTGCTATAGATCTGCCCAGGGAGAGGGAGGGAGGAAGCTCCCGCTGTTATAGATCTGCCCAGGGAGGAGGCTCCCGCTGTTATAGATCTGCCCAGGGAGGAGGGAGGAGGAGTCTCCTGCTGCTATCGGTCTGCCCAGGGATGAGGGAGGGAGGAGGCTCCCGCTGTTATAGATCTGCCCAGGGATGAGGGAGAGAGGAGGCTCCCGCTGCTATAGATCTGCCCAGGGAGAGGGAGGAGGCTCCCCCTGCTATCGATCTGCCCAGGGAGGAGGGAGGGAGGAAGCTCCCGCTGTTATAGATCTGCCCAGGGAGGAGGGAGGAGGAGGCTCCCACTGCTATCGATCTGCCCAGGGAGGAGGGAGGGAGGAGGCTCCCGTTGCAATTGGTCTGCCCAGGGATGAGGGAGGGAGGAAGCTCCCGCTGTTATAGATCTGCCCAGGGAGGAGGGAGGGAGGGAGGAGGCTCCCGCTGCTATTGATCTACCCAGGGAGGAGGAAGCTTGCATCAGGGCTGAGGGCTCTCAAGAGCCAGAGTACTGCAAAGTTTTCATGAAGCTGTATATACTGCATCCTACCCACCTCTCCCACCAGCCATGATCTGACTGCACTGCATAGGAGAGCACAAAGACCCAGTAATAACATCACTGAGCCTGAAATAAGGTATTTCATGAAAACAGACAGGCTTTAGTTAACAATTTAATTAGCGATGAGGGAAGGAGTAATAAGGGGAGGCAAGACATAAGCAGTTTAAACCTTTGGCACAGAATATCACCCAATTCCTAGTAAAGTAGGATCATGCTAGTTGCCTGGTCAGGAGAAGACGTTGTGATGATCACAGTGAGCTGTCCATGCACCACTGACGTAAAAACATTCCTACAATTCTGATTGAAATTAAAAAGTCATTCAGACTTTACAGCTTTGTTTTCATATATAAAGGATCAGAAGCATTTGTTTTCCATTTCCAGAATGTGATTGTTTTATTTTAAAGAGAACCTGTCGCCAACTTAAAATTTCTCAGGGAAAAGTACAGAAATACTTGTGATGGTTTTCCTTTCCACAAAACATTTTTATTCACTTGCAATATGCCTTTTAGCGGTGTGCATGACAAAAAATTTGTTTAGTTTTGGAATAATTTGTTAAGTCATTCATTTCATTTCATCATATTTTTTATGTTAGAATGATTCATTTTTGGAATTTGTTTCATATATTCATTGTTTCAAATCGATTTTGTATTTTCAAAAGATATTTTGGAAGATTCAGATTCATTCGTTATGTTTCCAGTGCAACTTTTTTTGAATTTGATATGACTTGCTTGCAATTTCCATGCGACTTTCATGCGACTTTTTTGCGACTTTGGCCAATAATACAACACCTTTTATGTATCAGCTGAAGGAGGAGTCAAAGGGAACTCTATACAGTGTCATTTGAGTGACAGCTCTGAATTCTGCTTGGCCTGCTGATATCACATCCAAGATGCCGGCACCCATCAGCAGTCTCAGGGCATTTACAAGTCTATACAAAGGAAAGGAGGCATTTACAGGTAAAATGTGCATTAAAGTGGTTGTAAACCCTTACTTATACCCAATGAAGTGACTGGGCTCAGGTGATACACAGAGCTGAAACAAATCTTCCTATATACTGTAAGTTGTATCTAAAATAACCCCAAAATTTGTGCTCAGAGAGAAAAAATAAAAATAAATAAATAGCAGCTAGACACTATACCCTGATACCAGGCATTCCAAATATGTTGTATAACAAACAGTGCCGCGCTCAACCTATTAAAACCAACCTTTTACTAAACAGGAAATCCTTCATGTGAAAATTATGACAATAAGTGAAAATTGAATAATCACACAGTGTGTAAAAAAGATCAGATCAGTCCAACATGCCATGATGGAATCGGGAAACTTCCAAGAACAGTCAATGTGACACCATCCACTCCCATATGCAAGGCTTGCCGGAAGGCTTGTGACCCCCTACTAAGAGTGGTCAGTCAACACTCTTCATTGTAATATTGGGAACATCATGGATACAGGATGGTCCTCCAAAAACAGCCCGAGATAGTGACAGAGAATCATCTAAACCGCCTCATTAAATATTGATGGCTCAAGACCTTCGAATATGAATCAATAAAGCCGAAACTCACAGTAGAATACACGCAATAAAGAGATCATCCACATAGTGTAAAACTGCCAATTCTTGGGACATGTATTGGATAAAATTTGAACTTATATGATAAGAAGTAAAATCAGCATATACCAATGCTAAAGGAATTCTTTACAGCATCCAAAATGGCCACTGGCCAATTGCGTATGCGTGCTAGCAGGTGTGCGTGGCTGATCCTACGCGTTTCGTCATACGTGATGTCATCAGGAAGACTTTTTTACACACTGTATGATTATTTAATTTTCACCTTTTGTCATAATTTTCATGTGAAGGATTTCCTGTAAGTTGTATCTGTTTAACTGAAGATATCTCCCCTCTACATCCATTCAAAATATAGAATTTATACATTTTGTCTGAACTTTCAGAAGGCAAGGGGCAGTGAGCTGAAGTTACACTCAGGAATCAGAGGCTGTGTGCTGAAGCTCCCTCCCTTTATCTCTTGGTGTCAGGAAAAGTGACTCATACAGATATCAGAGGAACAGACATAAATGACACTTAGTGCTCTGGATACCTCGACACACTATAGAGGGATTTGCTTGGTTCGTATTTCAACCACAGTAACCCATGTCCACTGCTGCCTCCTGGCTCTTTAACAGGATCTAAGTGTCGGGAGGCAGAGGCAGGCATTCAGATCATGTGACGGCTGTGATTGGCAGTCACAGTGGTCACATGGTCGTAAAGCTCCTAAATGCTAGCATGGATTGGGAGCTTTCTGGTACACGTTCGTTACTGTGCTGAGAGCGCACTTTCATACCACAGAAAAGTGTTTACCCAGGGACACACGTGTGGCTGCTTGGCGTTAAAGATCACCCGCCGAGAGTGCCCCCACTCTGGATGAAGGAGCACAGAACGTACCTTCCTGCTCCAGGTCAGCAGGAAGTGGTTAAATAAAAAAAATGCACATATAATATTATGAGAAGATTGTTGTTGAAATGAATGGTCTGGTGACAGGGTCACTGTGGTATATATACTGGATTTCTTTTTTTTTTAATACTACTAATGACCAGCAACTTATAATGGGACTGTATTAGTGTGGCGGGAAATCCGACATTTACTGACCCTGGGGGGAACTGGCTAACTCACTGTGACATTAATACAGTGATCAATGATAATACAATACACTGTCACTGTACAAATGACATGGGCTGGGAAGGGGTTAACATCTAGGGAGATAAAAGGGTTAAATGTGTGCCTAACCATGTGTAATATGAGTAATGTGAGCTGCTCTTTACTAATGATCTCTTATTTCTCCTCCCTGCTTTGCAGGGATGACAAACAGAGACATTGTTCCCTCTGTACAGGGCCCTGTGTTGAATGCCAACACAGAGCTCTGGGCTGTGATTGTACACAGGTCCCGGTTGTGAATCATTGGCTGGGACTTGCTGACAGGCTCCCACTGTGTACAATCACACAGGGAGTAGGCAGGTGGGGCGCATGCGCCGAAACCCGGAGACAGGCGCAACATACGGAAGCGTTGCTTTGTCTGTGCAGGCGGCTGGTTCACAAAAGGTTAAAACAGTATTAAACCCAAAAGCAAATATTTATTATATTGCAGCTTACCAATTCTTAGATGTGTTGGTTTCATTAGTTTTCCTTTTTTGTCTTTCTTTCCTTTTTCTCCTGGTGAACCTGCCAGTAGGTCTGTTGTTTTTCAATAAAACAAGCTGTCCTGCAAATGTAGCAGTTAGACTGCAGAGACAAACAATTTAACGCTGACAGGGGACCTTACAATGATCAGCATTTATTTGTGTAAAACCTTTCATCCCACAAGAAAAAAAAACTGTTTGCTATAACTGCTTATAACGTATTAATTAGAATTTGGCTTCAATTTGTTAGTGTATCTAAATTTGCTAGTACATCTAACACTCTCCTCCCTCCAGACTGACAATGCTGCTGTCCAAGGGTACCTCCTGTTCTCCTTCATCCAGAGTGGGGGCGCGCTTAGGGCTCATGTACACTGCAGCTGATAAACTCACGTTTAGGAGATGTTCAGCGTTTTTTTTCTGCAGCCCCTGAACTCTCCCTAATGTTTTCCTATCTGTCCATGTACACACAGTAATTTACAGTCATTTACAGGCAGTTGAGTTTACAGTTGTTTTTTTGAACACAGAAAACTTGCGTTCAGCAGTAGATGTTATCAGCGTTTCAAACACAAAACGCTTGTAAACATGGCTAAATGCGGCTAACCGCGTTTATAGGCGTTTGTGTTTGACATTTTTTTTAACTCTTCAATATCCAGATGCTGTCCAGAACCTTTTTTCATCATGGAAAATGCATGCAAAGCGTTTCCCTGGTACACAAATGGACCTGGTACACCATACTTTGAGGTTCTGCATGAAAGAAAATGTTACACACTGCTGCAATCATTTCTGCACAGGAATGAGCTGGAACACATCCAAACACCACAAAAACAAAAAGACAGCTAATCTCAACAAACACTGCTCTCTCTGCTTCTGCTCTCTCAAAATGTTTGAAATAGTTAATTTTTCACTGTTTTTCAGTGCATTCTGGGCATTTTGGAGGGTCTCCTGAGGTTATCTTTAAAAAACGGTTCTAAACACAAACGCTCAAAAACGCGCATAAACGCGGTATGCAAACACAGCTAAACAGACGTTTTTTAACCTACGTTTTCCAGCAGTTTCCATCATTCAGAAGTGTCCCGTGTACATGGGGCCTAATACAGGGTGTGTGACCGGGCAGATCACCAGGTGAAAACAGAGGGAAAAAGCTCCAAAAAAGAAAACTAATGCAGCCACCACACTGACTGATTGGTAAGCTGCAATATATTACATGTTTGGTTTTGTGTTTAAAACTGCTTTAAAGTATATTTAAAGACAAAAGCTTTTTTAGTTCTGTATAGAGTATGGAATGGTTAAAGTATAACTAAAAATAAAACGTTATATGGCAGTTAAGGGATTTGAGAGGTGCATTTCAGCATGAAAAGATAATAAAGTCATAGAAGACGTCTATAGAGGTATTTTTAAAATGAAAATAACATTTATTTAGTTACAAAGTATAAAATCTTCCTTCATGAAAGATAAATGTACACAAATATAATTGACAAACAATATGTTACAGCAGTCCATAGGTTTTCAATAGTCCCAACATGTTTCACCCATCAGGGCTTCTTCGGGGGACATGACCGCTGCTTATTCCAGGGCTACATACTAAAATATACAAAGAAATTACAAAACATATATAATCAAAACAATGAACATCCAATACATATAGTTTTTACCTGCTGTCTTTTGTCTGCCAAGCTTACCCAAAATGTCTCAATAGCAAGTTGTAAAGATGGTTGTACAATGGATGGCAAAGGTTTGGGGTCCCAAGATTTCTGTTATCCAATATTAATCTATAAAGATAAAAGGTGTTTTTTGGTTTTAGACAGTGGAGAGGGATTAGAGCACCGGTCAGGTTTATGTTGCTGTCTGTGTCCCCGTTAGCAAGACTCACCTGCTCTAAACTGTGCTCAGCATACATGAGTATACCCCAACAGATTTGTCAGAAAACCTTTACTTTCAATCAGAATCCACATTTTCTATGGGATATTATACTACAAACTACTCCCACAAATGTGGGTCATTGATTGTAAACAAGATTTGTTAATTTGCACACACAAAAAAGTATTTTTCATAACAAATTCAGTCAAGACCATGTTGCAGAAATGAATACACCCCAATGAAAGTCTTTGGAGCAGAGCTAAATTTTAGACAACAAAATCGTAATTAACAAGAATTCAGCTACAGGTGAGTCTAATTATTCATTAAACAGGTATCCAGCAGACAGTTGGTTATAAAAGGGCATTGCTTAACAAAGAAAACCCCTCCCATATCATGTTTTCAGCAATGGCAGCACCTGGAAGAGAAATGTCACAAGGTCTGGGAAAGAAAAAAATGTCTTTACAAAAGAAAGGTCAAGGCTACACGAAGATCAGCAAAGCTTTACTTGTCAGAATACTGTAGAAAAAGTGATACAAAATTTAATAACGATGGAACTGCAACCATCTCACAGAGACGTCAAGGCCGTCCACAAAAGTTAACACCTCAACAGGAGCGTCTTCTGATAAGAAGGGTTGAAGAAAATCGCCATGCAAGTTCACTGCAGTTAGTTAAAGAAGTAGAAAGCCAAACTGGGGTCATTGTCACAATACGGCGTACATTGCAGAGGAATGACATGCATGGTGTCATCTACGAAGGAAGCCTCTCCTAAAGCTCATGCACAAAAAAGCCTGCCTAGAATTTGCCAGGGTCCATGCTGAAAAAGAACAAGACTACTGGGACTCCGTACCCTGGAGTGATGAAGCCAAGACAAATGTTTTTGGAACTACTAGCTTCAAAAATGTATGACGTCACAAAGGCGAGGAGTACAAAGAAAAATGCATGGTGCCTACAGTGAAACATGGTGGTGGCAGCGTCCTTCTGTGGGGCTGCATGACTGCTGCTGGTGTCGGGGAGTTGCATCTCAGTGATGGTGTCATGAATTCACAGATGTATTGCTGTTTATTGAAAGAAAATATGCTACCTCCCCCCTGGGTCCTTGGTAATTATGCATTTTTCCAACATGACAATGATCCAAAACACACATATAAGGCCACTGCTGCATTTCTGAAGTAGAACAGGATGAAAGTGATAAAGTGGCCAAGTATATCTCCTGATCTGAACCCAATCAAACACCTATGGGGAATTCTGAAGAGACAAGTTGAGCATCACTCTCCATCCAGCATCAGACTCTAAAAGAGGTTGTTCTTGAAGAATGGAAAAAGATCGATGTTGCAATATGTCGCCAACTTTTTCATTCCATGCCTAGAAGACTTGGTGCTGTCCTTACAAATCATGGAGGTCATACAAAATGCTAGATGTAGTTTTTGTTGTGGGGTCATTTTTGCAACAATTAATTTGAATAAAACTGAAGATTTTGCAATCTAAGTTATAATATGAACCTTACTTTCATGTAATGAGCTGAACAAATGGTCTATAAAATCCAGTTTTGTCAAAATTGTAGAAATTGTCCTTGTGTTCATTGAGATATATTGATTAAAATCTTACTTTTCAAAAGGGGTGCACTCATTTATGCTGAGCACTGTATGTCCTATTTACTGCTATCACCGAGAGTAAAATAAATAAATAAATAAAATCCACATTTTGTGTTGTCACCAAAACAGGATTGGAGGGGGGAATCTTCCAATGGGGACACTAGTTCTGCTGTCAACCAGGGATTCCCTGATCTTGGACAGATTTTGGCTTTGGGACAGGAAGTGAAGGAAAATCTCCCCAATGGGCCGCCGATGGCAAGAAAAAAACCCATACAAGATTTTTTTTGACATCTGTGTCCATTTTGAAAGATTCTGCCCTGCCGACCCAACAGGTAGGGAGGAGGAAATCAACCAGAGTGCTAAATCCCCTGTTATTTTCACTGGAATAAATGTTTCCATTGGAACATTTCTACTATATTGCTATTCTGGTGACAACTCAAAATTTGGATTTTCCCTTACATTCAGTCCTGGGCATAAGGACATATAATAGAGAGGGTACGTCCTCCTATCAGCAGCAATAAGACCTGACAAGGGTTCTAACGCCTCATTGGTCGATAAGGAAAAAACTTTTTTTATTTCATAAGATACTTATTTCATCCTCAGCTGAATCTTAGTTTTGCAGATCTCCTGCAGCTTCTTTGCAGCCCTTTTTCTGCCTACATGCACACACTGTGATGTCTGCAGGACATTTTTTCTGGTTCTTAATTGTGATAACTGTGGATCTTGCATAATGTGTGTTTAGGCGACCACTTGCAGTCTCCAGCAGAAGCCTGCGTGATTCGGTTACAACACAGGAGCACTATTGGCAGACAGGGACAGACCTTTTAAAACAAAAAAATTTCAATAATCTCAATATGATGGCAGGATCACCAGATATGTTTAATGAAAGATGAAGACTTAAAAATATTAAGAAAGACTTAAAATCACAGTTAAATGTTAACACTTACATAAGATTTACACCTGAATCCAATAATATTAATTGTAACAGTATGGGAGCAACACTAATTTACTACTCGTACAAGTTGTGTGTTGCTGCCACCTATTGACTATAAACGATTATTACATGTTAGAGTTAGGTTGAACGCTATGAATGAGAGATTGAGACCTTTAATGTTCTATAACTTCTCATTCAATTACTCATCCAGTTACTATTCTCATAAGTAATCAGCTCATAAACAGTCTTAATTATTACCCATCTGAAGGAAGAATTGTATATGTCAAGCCAATGAGCTTCTGTTTATTTTCTATTTAGAGTCTAATTCAGCGTTTCTCAACCTTTTTTTAGTCTTGGCACCCAATTGGTCCCCCAATTACATGAGAAGTTCCCCCCAATTACATCAGAGGCCTCCCATTACATTAGAGCCACCCCTTTACATCAGAATTCCTCCATCACATCAGAGTCCCCCATTTACACAAGACATTCCCCCATCACATCAGAGGCCTCCCATCACATCAGAGTCACCCCTTTACATCAGTATTCCTTAATCACATCAGAGTCCCACAATTACATGACAGGTTTCCCCATCACATCAGAGCCACCTCTTTACATCAGGATTCCTCCATCACATCAAAGTCCCCCCCCCCCCATTACATGAGAGGTTCCCTCATCATATCAAAGCCACCCCTATACATCAGAGGTCCCCCATCACATCAGAGCCACCCTTTTACATCAGAATTCCTCCATCACATGAGAATCCCCCCCATTACATGATAGGTTCCCCCATCACATCAGAGCATTCCTTTACATCAGATGTCCCCCCATCACAATAGAGCCACGCTTTACATCAGAATTCCTCCATCACATCAGAGTCCCCCAATTACATGAGAGGTTCCCCTATCATATCAAAGCCACCCCTATACATCAGAGGTGCCTCCATCACATCAGAGCCCCCCTTTTACATCGGAGTCCTCATGTACACCAGAAGTCCCCCATTACAGCAGAGTCTCCCATTTACATCAGAACCTTCCTTTGGAACAGATGCCCCCCCCCATATCACATCAGAGCCACCCTTTTACACCAGAGCTCCCCCATCACATTGGAAGCCTCCTTTTACAAGAGAGGTTCTCCCATCGCATCACTGCCCCCCCCCCCCATCACTTCAAAGTCCCCCTTTACATCAGAGTCCCCCTATCACATCAGACACACCCTATACATAAGATCATATTAGAGGCCTATACATGAGTCCTCCCATTACTTCAGAGCCTCTCCATCACCCGTTACATCAGAGTTCCTCCATCGCAGAGCCCCCAGTCACACAATTCCCTCTTTACATCAGAGGCTCTCACAGTGTGGCAGAGGGTGGGGTGTCCTGCATGTTGTCTGCCTTGGAGTCATGAATTGCATGGTGTGGGTGAGAGGGCTTCCGATACCATAGCAAAGAATGGGGCAATGCCCTAGAGCGTCATTGGTTGTTATGGTGCTGGTGGCCAACCCACCTGTGCCATGGCAACTTATGGTGCTGATCCAGGGAAAACTGGGTCATACTGGGTCATATACTCATGGCACCCTGGGAGAACCCAGACAGAACCCATTATTCTAACTGAGTGCTCTGGACAACTCAAAGATCAAAGGTCCTTCTTTGCACTATGCTAGACTGTAGCTGCTTTCTAAACAAAACAGCATGTAAGACATTGCACACCAGGGGTGGACTGACAATTCATGGGGCCCCTATGTCCTCACCCACACTAAAAAAAAACCTATAAAAAGGTACCAGGGGTATTTCATGGGGCCCCCTACTGATCATGGGCCCTCGGCAGTGCCCCAGTGCTCGAATGGTCAGTCCGCCCCTGTTGCACACCATTTGTCTTAATGCACCTGGAATTATTTACTGTAGCTGATTTAAAGTGAATGTTCAGCTGGGTTTTAAAGTTGAACTCCAGACACAGAAACATTCATGTAAATACATTGCTTAGTAGCCACAAAGGATATAAATCCACTTTGTGTGCATCAAATGCATTAGCAAACCCAGTTATTGCCTTGTAAAAGTAGCAGTGACATCATCACAGCGTTTTACATAGCGTGAGCCAAACTGTGGGAGGGACCCAGCAGCTCCTCCCACTGCTTGCTGCCTGCAACAAACTACAGGATGGGGCAGAGACAAGACCATTCACCCTGCACAAGAGGACAGAGCGGCTGTGTTCGCCATCTGTGTTCCATTGCAGAGATTTCCCTTCACTTCCTGTCCAAATATCCAAACAGGAAGTGAGAGGAAACCCCTGCAAATTAAAAACCCCAGGTCACCAAAACTAGTGTCCCCATTGAAAGATTTCCCCTCTATTACTTTTCTGGGGACAACCCAAAAAAAATTTTTGTTTCCTTTTACCTAAACTTTCAATGATACAGTTGTGGTAAACAGGAAACATAGAGAGGGCGAATCTCTTTAAAATGGAGCTCCACTCAAAAGGGGAAATTCTGCTTTAATGCCTTGTCCCCCGCCCCTGAAGTTGTCCTCTCCCCTCCCTCCCCGTAGTCTTGTGGGACACGTGACAGGTCCCAGAAGACTACGGGGCCATTCACAAAGCGCAGCGCTTCTTGCACATGTGCAGTGGGCACCCGGCTGTAAAGCCTTAAGCTGTCACAGCCAGGTGCCCACACTAAGGATGCCGGTACCGAGGAGAGAAGATGGCCAGTAAATGCAGCCGTGGTGAGGACACCGCTGGACCGAGGGACAGGTAAGTGTCTGTATTTTAAAAGTCAGCAGCTACAGTTTTTGTAGCTGCTGACTTTTAGTTTTTTTTTTTATTCAACTGGAACTCCGCTTTAATGAATGCACAGACAGCAATAAAAACTGACAAGCATTCTAATCCCTATCCACTCTATCCAAAACTAAAAAAAAAAGTTCTGCCTTTAGTTGTACTTTAATTCTGCTCCATCACTGTTCATTGGAAAGATGAGCTGAAATGGAAAAGTTGGAAAGTCTGGGGAGTGGTAGAGGATCTCAGGAAGTGTCAGAGACATACAGGTAATGATGAGGGTGTCACATAAAATGTGTGCTGACATTGAGGTAGTGAAGCATGTAGAGAGAGATTAAATACATCCACAATGTGAACTTCTTCACCCCAAACAAAACCCGGTAAAAGCAGTTATTCAGCTTTCTGTATTCAGGGTAAGGGCATACTGAATGCCTTAATGTCATTGCATTGCCTTCTTATCTGCTCGCACTAGGACTGGAACACACATTGCCAGACGGAGATTTAAAAAGTTCTGATATATAATATATTACATGATAAAGCTTATACACTATATTGCCATTTGTATTGGGACAGCCCTCCAAATCATTGGATTCAGGTGTTCCAATCACCTCCATGGCCACAGGGGTATAAAATCAAGCACCTAGGCATGCAGACTGCTTCTACAAACATTTGTGAAAGAATGGATCATTCTCAGGAGCTCAATGACTCCAAGCGTGGTACCGTGATAGGTTGCCACCTGTGCAATAAGCCCATCTGTGAAATCTCCTGGCTACTAAATATTCCACGGCCAAGTATTAGTGGTATTATAACAAAGTGGAAGCAACTGGGAACAACAGCAACTCAGACACAAAGTGGTAGGCCATGTAAAATGACAGAGCGGGGTCAGCGCATGCTGAAACGCACAGTGCACAGAAGTCGCCAACTGTCTGCACAGTCAATAGCTAAAGACCTCCAAAGTTCATGTGGCCTTTAGATTAGAACAACAACAGTGTGTAGAGAGCTTCATGGAATGGGTTTCCATGGTTAAGCTGCTGCATCCAAGCCTTACATCACCAAGTGCAATGCAAAGCATCGGATGCCGTGGTGTAAAGCACAACGCCACTGAATTCTAAAGCAGTGGAGACGTGTTCTCTGGAGTGGCGAATTGCAGTTCTCTGTCTGGAAACCCCATGGACGTATCTGGGTTAGGTGGTTGCCAGGAGAATGGTACTTGCCTGACTAAAGGTTGGTGGAGGGGGGATTATAGTGTGGGGTTGTTTTTCAGGGTTGGGTTTAGCCCCTAAGTTCCAGTGAAGGGAACACTTAAGGGGTTAGCATACCAAGAACTTTTAGACAATTTCATGCTCCCAACTTTATGGGAACAGTTTGGGGATTTTTCCTTCCTGTTGCAACCTGACTGAGCACCAATGCACAAAGCAAGGTCCATACTTCATCCAATTATCCTCCACCAATTATTTCACATAATACAATTTTGCTGCAGCCCATATGTATGGAGAGAAGCACCACAGAGTCGTGGCTCAGTCCTAGTCTCTGGAAGGCTCTATTCCGCAGTGGGCCCTAAGATAGGGTCCTACAAGTGGAAGGCGTTTTGTTGCCGCCTCACTGCCTGTTGTAACCCTGTACATCGTGCACCATTGTACCACAAGCTTGTGAACTGCAGACCCATAAACGTGTTCGACTGAACTGAGGCCCCATTAGCTACTAGCCACCAAACGAAACAGCAGGAATAATTTCTGCCATGAAGCACCTGTGTCCACTGCTTTTGCAGCTTATAGAAGGGCTGTAATGTTCTACATGAACCCTTATAAAGTGGGAGTTCTGTATTCACTAGTGACTACCAAATGTCTGGAGTGGGAGCTGCAGCTGACTTCTATTCAATACAATGGCTTTTCTTGCATAGAAAAAAAAGTCTTAAACTGTTCTGGCTGTATGAGTGGGGGCCAATGGCACCTAGCAGACATGTATATACATTTAAAGGGACTTGGATGTTGGTCAATATGATCATTAAATGTATTATATCAGGCCAAAATAATTGTATGAAATACACTATATTGCCAAAAGTATTGGGCCATCTGCCTTTACACACGTGAACTTTAATGGCATCCCAGTCTTAGTCCATAGGGTTCAATATTGAGTTGGCCCACCCTTTGCAGCTATAACAGCTTCAACTCTTCTGGGAAGGCTATCCACAAGGTTTAGGAGGGTGTCTATGGGAAGGTTTGACCATTCTTCCAGAAGCATATTTGTGAGATCAGGCACTGATGTCGGACAAGAAGCCCTGGCTCGCAGTCTTCCCTCTAATTCATCCCAAAGGTGTTATATCGGGTTGAGGTAAATCAAGTTCCTCCACCCCAAACTCACTCATCCATGTCTTTATGGACCTTTCTTTCTGCACTGGTGCTCAGTCATGTTGGAACAGGAAGGGGCCATCCCCAAACTGTTCCCACAAAGGTGGGAGCATGAAATTGTCCAAAATGTCTTGGTATGCTGACACCTTAAGAGTTCCCTTCACTGGAACTACGGGGTTAACTACAATCCAAAACTGAGCTGCGTGCATCCATAGACACACACAGAGCAGCCTCACTATACCCACATCCCCTCCCCACCTCACTGGATTTGACTGACAGCAGCAAGAGCCAATGGCTACCATTGCTGCCAAAGTCTCCTGTGAGACCAGGAAGAGAGAGCAGCAGTGCTGCAGGAACGGCACTGGAGCGGTGAGAGGAGACAGGTAAGTGTTTAGCGGAAGGGGAGCAGAACAGGCAGTGGAATTTTTTTTTTACTGTAGCTATAGGTTAAAAAACTGGCACTGATTACAGTTTATCCTTAACGTTGAACTCCAGGCAAACAGATCAATACACAGATGAAATATATACAAGGTTGTACAAGGAAGCTATTTTACTTTCCAAAGGGTTTGTATTTCTGCCCATCCAATCCTGCGATTTACACAGCTATGCCACACAGCAAAATTGTGTCTAGTCTACCTCCAACCTGGAAAGGTAAAGGAGAAACAGTGGACAAGCTGATCTTCTGCTCTCTCCTTTTCTCAGCATGCACCTTGCAGCACAATTGAATGTCTTCTTGTGCTGCTCCTCCCTATTCTAGTCTGAGCTCTGCTATACAAGGGCTCCAAGAAACTACATTACCATGTCAAATTTAGATACTTACTGCTTGCATTTTAAAAAAGGACAAATAAATAAATAAAGACAGAGCTGCATTCATTTTTGTCGTTGATGGCTCATCTGAAGACGATCCCCATACGCTCCATGGAATCTGGCAGGTAATGTAGAGTCACGCCTTTTTTCATTTTCCAGCCCTGTTATTTTATTTCATCACTTTGCTACCAGTATGTCCCACATGGGTTAGTATCAAACCATAATAACCTTTTATAGCTACCTGATCTTTCAAACCAGGCTTGTATAAACACTTGTGGGTGTATGTTTTCGCTCTGTTTCCTAGTGTATCTATTGTTAACTGTACGGGGGGAAGAGGTCAGAACATATTTCACAAGCTGCCTCACATTTCAAGATACATTTCATTACAGCTGAGGCCTCATTCACACTGGCACTCCTGCGTTCAACTTTTCTAAACTCAGGAGATGTTATCTGGGAAAGATAAACAACTTTTATGCCTCTCAGATCACTTTCCCTGTGCTTAGATCTTCTTGCTTTTAGGTCTCATTTACACTTGGGGGGGTTAAAGCAAGCAGCTGAGCCCCCAACTGCCCCCTCTAGGCTGCACGGGCAGCTGGCAGGGGTGTACATATGCTCTGGTAAACATTATCCTCCCATCGCCTTCAGGAGGAAACACCACCGAAAGCAACCCATTCAAGCAAATAGGGCTGTGCCAAAAGCATGTGGTGGGCATTTACAGGGTTAAAACAGACGATGAAGAGGCAACATATTGTCTCCTCACCACTCGTCAATTGCTTCCGAAAAATGATCCACTGTGGACTACTTTTTATAGAGATCACAAGCAATACCGCTAGTGTAAACCTAGCCTACAGCTGGTTTAGCCATGTTTGGATGCATTTAGAGCTACCATGGACATTGAGGTTGTTTGCACAATGTCTATCTGATTGAATATATATTATGGTGACTTTGGTTGTCAAGTACAAAAGTGATGTAGCCACCCTGCCCTACGCAGGGTGGTTACATCATTAAATTTAGCTTTGCTGATTTATAGTTTGGTTCTTTACTTGGTTTTACCCTATCTCAGTGTTGTTTCTCTTAGCCACCAGCCACCAAATGCTTGAGGGTGGGCTCTCTCTTCCCCCCATCTGTGCCCTGAGGAGGCACTGCTGACTGATTTGAATGACTAGGTCTGTAGCCTGTGTAAGGCGTAGCATGTGCACTGTGCTTGGAGTCAGGCCAGAAGTGGTTCCCAGAAGCTATCCAAGGAGGAAGCTTAACCTCGGAGGAGGACTTTGCTGGGGGAAGGACCTTGGAAGAGGCTGGTTTTCTTGCAGGTGCCTGGTGACTCTCTTGGGAGGATCCATGAAGGTCCAGTGGGATGCACAGTGGCATGGGAACAAGTACAGAAAGAAGTCTGCTAACCAGCCAGAGGTGCTACTAACATGCTGGTGTTATCTTAAAGGCTCTTTAAAAACTGAAATGTATATACAGTAGTTGTACCAATTTAGCTGTTCAAGCTTCTTTTTTTATCCAAGCATCATTATTATCACCTTGTAGCTGGTAATCTGGAGTTCTGGGAACACAACTTCCTGAGTGTGAGAATTAGGCCCCATGTACACGGGACACTTCTGAACGATGGAAACTGACTGCTGGAAAACGTAGGTTAAAAAACGTCTGTTTAGCCGCGTTTGCATAACGCGTTTATGCGTGTTTATGTGTGTTTATGTGAGTTCGCGTTTATGTGCATTTTTTAAAGATAAGCACAGGAGAACCTCCCAAATGCCCAGAATGCACTGAAAAATGTTTAATTATTAGCTATTTCAAACTATTTCAGAGAAATTCAGAGAGTAGAAGCAGAGAGAGCAGTATGTATTGAATCTATACGTATGTGCATGAGAAATACACATACATATATTACATCACACGTGCACAATGTGAAGTGAAATAATGACTAAATAATAAACGCAAACTCAAAGTCCAATAATGAAATGTTGAAGGTGAACAAAACTGTAAACGGTGTTTCCAATAGTACTGTAAGGTGACCACAAGTGAAACAAATCGTGCAGATATCTGGGTGTAGATAGAGCTTATGAATCCAACCACCTTCTGGATTAGCCTCTCACCTCATCACTTCGACCCTTGCGGGTCAAAGAGCAGTAATGGATCCCTCTCACAGATCCTCCAGGCACCACAGCACTCCAAAACCACTTTTCAGGATTTAGTATTCCCACTCTGGCTCTTCTCCAAGTATAGGTGAAATATCAATTTCTTTAAAGCGATGCAGAAAGCTGAAGGGCTTACAGTATACTCATACATAGGAAGGAGTCCACATGCTCACAGCACTTCTGCAAAGGAAACATCAGCCTGGGGTGCTGGGCATTTCCTGTTTCACAGGTTTTAGGAGCAAGAGGCCATGATTAGTGCTTTTGAAGAGTCCAATAATAGATGTATCCCCAAATTGTGGATAAGGATGCAGTGATGCTATCTTATAGCAAGAGGATAGGTGTTCTCCAGGAAGATATGCCAGGGTCTGGCATATCTTCCTGGAGAACACCTATCCTCTTGCTATAAGATAGCATCACTGCATCCTTATCCACAATTTGGGGATACATCTATTATTGGACTCTTCAAAAGCACTAATCATGGCCTCTTGCTCCTAAAACCTGTGAAACAGGAAATGCCCAGCACCCCAGGCTGATGTTTCCTTTGCAGAAGTGCTGTGAGCATGTGGACTCCTTCCTATGTATGAGTATACTGTAAGCCCTTCAGCTTTCTGCATCGCTTTAAAGAAATTGATATTTCACCTATACTTGGAGAAGAGCCAGAGTGGGAATACTAAATCCTGAAAAGTGGTTTTGGAGTGCTGTGGTGCCTGGAGGATCTGTGAGAGGGATCCATTACTGCTCTTTGACCCGCAAGGGTCGAAGTGATGAGGTGAGAGGCTAATCCAGAAGGTGGTTGGATTCATAAGCTCTATCTACACCCAGATATCTGCACGATTTGTTTCACTTGTGGTCACCTTACAGTACTATTGGAAACACCGTTTACAGTTTTGTTCACCTTCAACATTTCATTATTGGACTTTGAGTTTGCGTTTATTATTTAGTCATCATTTCACTTCACATTGTGCACGTGTGATGTAATATATGTATGTGTATTTCTCATGCACATACGTATAGATTTAAGTTTGTGCTTTTTCATCAGTTTGGGTGGTTTATTTGGTAATTTTGTTATCATTAAGCACATATTATTTATTTTCATTATTATTGTCACTATTTTGATTTGAGTTATTGGATTCCACATTCACTTAAATAAGTTTGAATGTAGCGCAGCATTTATATGGTTTATATTTACTTGATCACTGGTATATGATTTAATGCTAGCAGCTGTTTGGGGTTCATATATTAATTTAGTTTGTTTTAAACACACATTTGGAGCGCAGGAGGGTCACACCACTATTGCTAGTATGTATTGAAATTAGCTTAGGTGTGAGTTGCTCATTAACATTTCTTTTGTTTTCAAGGGTGGGAAAGTTGGTGTGAATGGTCATTAACATATCTTGTTTCCAAGGGTGGGAGAGGTCTGAGGTGTGAATTGGTCATTACAATGTGTGACAAGCTTGGTAGAAACATCCTGTGTTCAGTGTTTTGTCCATCTGAGTACCTTGAAAATGCTTTGTATGCATTTTTCATAATGAAAAAAGGCTCTGTACAGCATTGGGAACTGGAAGAGGTAAAAAAAAATTTCAAACGCAAATGCTTATAAACGCGATTTGACGTGTTTAGCCATGTTTACAAGCGTTTTGATTTTGAAACGCTGATAAAATCGACCGCTGAACGCAAGTTTTCTGCATTCCAAAAAACGATTGTAAACTCAAATGCCTGTAAATGACTGTAAACGAAGATGTGTACATGGACACATAGGAAAACATTAGGGAGAGTTCAGAGGCTGCTGAAAAAAACGCTGAACAGCTCCTAAACGTGAGTTTATCAGCTGCAGTGTACATGAGCCCTAAGGATGCCAAGTATTCTAAACCCAGTTCTCTGTAGGTCCCTTTATGGTGCAGAACACAAAGTGTAACTGTTGCTAGAAAATGTTGGTTGGATCTTTTTGTAAGTATCTATTGCCAAAACCTTGTTTTGTTAGTTTTGGGTAGAGAAGGGAAGGGTTTAAACTTCTTGCCAGTTTATTTTTTGCATTTTTTTTTTATCAGTAGGAAAACCTCCCTTCACTTCCTGTCTCAAAGATTCAGCAGGAAGTAAAAGGAATTTTCTGAAATTGATGGGGAATTCCCTCTTGGATGGTTATCCAAGATGCAAGTGTCGCAATGGGAAGCTTTCCCCTCCGTGTTCTGAGGACAGCTCTAAAATTTTGGATTTTCCCTCCTCTTATCCTCTTGGTAACAGTGGTTGCAGGACAAACAGAGAAGTGACTCTTACTAATGAAAACACAAAAAGCAATAAAAACGTGACACAGGGTTTACAGATACCCTTTAAAGAGGACCTGATTGATGGATGCTATAGAAAAGGCAAACGGAGAACAACTGACTTGTCACTAGTATTGCCTGTTGGCTTTCTGCAGCTAATCTTTTCCCAATGACTGATTACCATATTTTCTTCTAAACATTGTCTCTGTGTGGAGAGGGACATCTTGATAGAGTTGCAGGGCTTTGCTTCCTCATGTCAGAGTTGCCCACCCCCAATGGCTAGTTATCGGATGATTAGTAAGGTAGTGATTAAGAAGCAGTGACAGTAGTAGAAGCACAGAACAGAAAGAATGCAGGGAGATCCTTATACTGCAGCTCTTCATGTATAGCTTCCGCTCCAGCAAGGGGAACAGTGAACAGCATCATACTGACATCAACAAGTCTCACTCCAAATCAGTTGAGGCTAGCCATAACAGGCAGCAGTGGCTTAGATGATCTCACTCTGAAGATATACAGCAGAGGCTGCAAAACAGGAAATGCTTTGCTATTATCTGCAGAATTTCAAGGCAAAATGGTAGATTTTTCAGGGTACTGCAAAGCACAATTAATGTATCTAGAATCTAGATGTTCCCTATAAAAGAGAAAATCATCACTTTCTGAATTCAGGACCACTTTAGGCTCAGTTTGAAAGCAACTGGCACATTATATGGTCACGTAATGAGAATATTGATAAAATATGTTTGCAAGTGGCAGGTGTAAAAGAGGACACAGAAGAACAGGCTGTCACACAGTAGGCCTGGGAATCTGTTACATAACAGTGTCCCAGAGAACAGGCACATGAACGAAGCATTTCCAATACTAAATCAAAAACTGTTCCATGTATTACATTTGTTGAAAGAAAAACACTTTGGTTTCCAGGGAGTTAAGACATCTTCTGCATACACATACATAGTACAGCCAAATAAAGACATACACAACGATTCTTTCTTGAAGTTAACATGGTAGTGACTGCTTTGATGGGATATTTTTCTGTTCTGTTTCCGTTCATTACATTCACTGTTTGTTTCTAGAGGCCCTAACCCAGAGTACTGACATACAAGAACTTTACTTCTGTATAGACATTGCCTTAGGCTTGGTGCTGAGCCCATAGTATTGACATACAAGCACTCTGTATCTGCACAGATCTTGCCTTAGGCTTGGTGCTGAGGCATATAGTATTGACGTACAAGTGTTCGGCCTTATGTTTGGTGCTGGAGCCCATAGTATTGACAGATGTAACGCTCTCCAGGTTAGCTAGATAAGCTGTTTCTTTTTTTAGGTGGAGGCTGAGTAGCAGCCTGGGGTGAGTCTGCCTGTGAGTGAGGCAGGAGATTACCTAAGGAAAGGCTAGAAGGCTCTAACAGGTCAGGGCTTCTGGAGCCCTACCACCTCTCCAGAAACCTAACAGCTTTCTGGAGGAAGGGAGGAGGCCCAGATCTGCATGTTTGAGGAACCTTGGCAAATCCCCAGGCAGGAGGCTGGGCATGGTGACCAGGGCAACCCACAAATGTGGCAGAGCCTGGGGGGAGGTGTGCAGTGTCGGGTGAAAGATGGAATGAGAGGAAAGCTGGAGTGAGAAGCCTGGGAGGGGGCCCCAAGGAGGGAAGCCTACCTACAGGCAGGTTGCTGGAGTAGAGGATATCCACTGCATCAGCGTCTCCCAGGGAGGACAGCCTGTGTAACAGGGAAGGAACCAGCCAACCATAAGGCCTGAAGGCAGCCACCAACCTACCAAGCTAACAGGAGAGGACAGTGTGAGTACTCATACACCCCCTAGGCTAGATAAGGGGAGAAGGCAGTCAAGTGCAAAACCCAACTAGGTTCTCATCTGGGACTATTTCTAAATTACCAGCTCTTGGACCCCCTTGCCCAGGGAGAACCCTCAGTGCAGCTTGGTGAAGAGGAGGAATCATCCAGGGTCTGAGGAGGTATAATAGGAAGAGTCCTTAGAGCTCTTCAAATAAAGAGACAGTTGCTATCCACATTTCCACATATCCATCCAAAGAGCCTGCCTTTAGTGCTGAGGCTTATAGTTTTGACATAAAATGACTTTGCCTTAGGCTTGGTGCTGAAGTGTACAGTACTGACATACAAGGACTCCACAGGCTTGGTGCTGAGGCCTTTAATATTGACATACAAGGACTTGTCCTAAGGGTTGATGCTGAGGTCTATAGTATTGACATACAAGGACTCTGCTTTAGGCTTGGTGCTGAGGCTCAATATTTACGTACAATGACAATGCCACAGGTTTGGTGCTGAGGCCTATAGTATTGACATACAACGGCTCTGCCTTGGGGCCCATAGTATTGATGTACAATGACTATGCCTTAGATTTGGTGCTGAGGCTTAGGATATTGACGTACAATTTCTCTGCCTTTGGCTTGGTGCTGAGGCCCAAAGTATCGACATACAATGACTTTGCCCTAGGCTTGGTGCTGAGGCTTATAGTATTGACATACAATGATATTGCCTTAGGTTTGATGCTGGGGCCTAAAGTATTGATATACAATGACTTTCCCCTAGGCTTGGTGCTGAGGCTTATAGTATTGACATACAATGATATTGCCTTAGGTTTGGTGCTGAGTCCCACAGTATTGACATACAATGACTTTGCCTTAGGTTTAGTGCTAGGGCCTATAGTATTGACATACAAGGTCTCTGCCCTAGGCTTGGTGCTGAAGTGTACAGTACTGACATACAAGGACTCCATAGACTTGGTGCTGAGGCCTTTAATATTGACATACAAGGACTTGGCCTAAGGGTTGATGCTGAGGCCTATAGTATTGACATTCAAGAACTCTGCTATAGGCTTGGTGCTGAGGCTCATAATATGTATGTACAATGACTATGCCTCAGGTTTGGTGCTGAGGCCTATAGTATTGACATACAATGACTGCCTTAGGTTTGGTGCTGAGGCCTATAGTATTGACATACAACGGCTCTGCCTTGGGGCCCATAGTATTGATGTACAATGACTATGCCTTAGATTTGGTGCTGAGGCCTATAGTATTGATGTACAATGACTATGCCTCAGATTTGGTGCAGAGGCCTATAGTATTGAAGTACAACGACTCTGCCTTAGGCTTGGTGCTGAGGCCCAAAGTATCGACATACAATGTCTTTGCCCTAGGCTTGGTGCTGAGGCCCATAGTATTAACATACAACGACTTTGCCTTAGGCTTGGTGCTGGGGCCTATAGTATTGACATACAAGGACTCTTCCTTAGACTTGGTACTGAGACCCACAGTATTGATGTATGACTATGCTTTAGGCTTGGTGCTGAGGTCCACAGTATTGATGTACAATGACTATGCCTTAGGTTTGGTGCTGAGGCCTATAGTATTAACATACGATGACTCTGCCTTACGCTTGGTGCTGAGTCTCATAGTATTGATGTACAATAACTTTGCCGTAGGTTTGGTGCGTAGGCCCATAGTATTAACACACAATGACTTTGCCTTAGGTTTAGTGCTAGAGCCTGTAGTATTGGCATACAAGGTCTCTGCCCTAAGCTTGGTGCTGAGGCCCATAGTATTGATGTACAATGATTATGCCTTAGGCTTGGTGCTGAGGCCCATATTATTGACATACAATAATTTTGCCTTAGGTTTAGTGCTGGGGCCTATCGTATTGACATACAAGGACTGTGCCCTAGGCTTGGTGCTGAGGCCCATAGTATTTATGTACAATGATTATGCCTTAGGCTTGGTGCTGAGGTCCATAGTATTGATATACAAGGATTCTGTCTTAGTTTTGGTGAAGACCTTAAGATCTCATTGGAGTGGTCACTAGAACAAATAAACTCTATCCAAAACGAGATAAAAAAAATTAAAAAAAAAAAATTTTCGCTTTGCATTCACTTCTGTAGCACCAATCCCCCCCCCTCCCCCCCAACCCACAGATTTATGATGATACCCCCAGAGACATGGTGGGCTGACCTTTACCTGAGGTGTAGACCACTTAGGGATTGTGGGATAGTAGACAGATGGGCACCAGTCGCTTTTAGGTGAAACATAAAAAGGGATTTATTATTTACAGTTCATAGAAGAGAAGGTTAGGGTTGCAAATGCTCAAGACTTCAGCAGAACTCCATCACTTCACTCATCACAGGAAAAGATCCTTTAAGTTGAGACCAACACTCCTGTGTTATTGCTCTTTAGCAATCACCACCAGTAGCAACTGCATCCTTTTCCTCCAGGAAAGTCAACGGTCCTCCATGGGACTCCATCCTCTCCCTAATCTTCTGCAGTAGAGTCAACCAACCTCTATGGGACTCCATCCTGTCCCTAATCTTCTGCAGGAGAGTCAATCAATCTCCATGGGACAACATCCTTTCCGTAATCTTCTGCAGGAAAGTCAATCAAACTCCATGGGACTCCATCTTGCCTCCTGTGAAGATAATGAGCACCAGGCCTCAACTCCAGATCTAATCACATCCAGGCCCCTTCAGGTAGGCAGGCCTAAAAGAGCAGCTCCATTACGTGAACTGAGAGCATACATTAGCGAGCCTCAAATATTTATGTACCCTTTTCCATAATGCACCATCAACAAAAGGAAATGCCTAGTGGTGGGCTGGGAAAATATTCATAATCCAGGTTTACTGCATGATCTCACACTAATGCCAAGGGTTACAGTGCCACCTAATGACAGAAGGGAGAACTGGCAGCCAGGCTGGACGTAGGGGGAGCTGAACAAACCACAGACTATGAATTGGTATTGGTTGACTGCAGCCATGCACAATTAAATGTAAACACTTCTGCTTAAGGCAGGGTGGCTACACTTCAAATAGTTTTTCACTCTCAGACTCAAATTTGTTATTTGTATCCACTTGGCTTCTTTGGAACTCTTATAGTTTCCACTTATTGCTTAGTAAATTCACATATCAAAGTGCTAATTGATACTCTTGTACTGTTCACACATATTTCTAATTGGCAGTTACCATGATATGTTTAACTCATGCAGCTGTGTTTGTAATTTATTGAGTTCATGATTTAGTAAACCTAAACAACAGTCAGATAAAAAAGACACAAATTAATGCAGCTCCGTATTCATTGTCAAATTCTTAAAGCCCAAATCAAAGCCGATGCTGCAAGGTTTAGTTACTCATTTTCGTCTAGGGGAACAAAAAAAAAAGTTTATTTACCCTATCCTCCACCCCTTCCCGCAGCTAGACTGGACCCCACAGATTCCTCTCTCCCTCATTCTGGCGGGCTAGAGTACTGACACCATCAAGGCCAAAGCAGGGTCCATAGCCACATGATGATGATGCCACAGTTAGGTTTAAAGATTATTTTTTATATTCCATTAGCATACGTATTTGACTTAAATTCAGACTCTTGCAGTCCATGTACAGCAAAGCTCAGAGTGGTGGAAGAAAAAACAGTACAAGCAGACAGTCATTTGTGATGCAGTGCAAAGAGCATGTTAATAGAAGGGGAGAGAGCAGAATGACAAAGAAATAAGCTCATCAGTTTGCTGCTTCTCCATTCACTGTCCAGTCACAGGCTGGGGGAGGAACAAGACCTGTAAGTGTTACTTAATTGCAGCGGGAAAAATCAGGTCTCCTATCCTTCCAGAAAGGAAGCATTCAGCAGTGCTGTATAAATCTCAGCGCTGGGTGGATATAAATACAAATCCTTTGGCAGATAAAACAGCTCTCATATATGCATTTTCTTAGCTGATTCCATGGAATTCAGCCTTAAAGTGGTTCTAAAGGCTGGAGGGTTTTTACCTCCATGCATTCTATGCATGAAGGTAAAAAGTCTTCTATGTGCAGCAGCCTCCCCAGCCCCCTCTGATTCTTACCTGAGCCCCCTCTCAATCCAGCAATGTCCATGAGAGCTCTCCAGGGACTCTCACTCCTGATTGGCTGAGGCAGCTATTGGCTCCCACTGCTATCAATCACAGCCAGTGAGCCAATCAGGAGAGGGAGGAGCCGAGTCACGGCTTTGTGTGTGAATTAGATTGATTTGCCCAAACAGATGCCCCAGTTTAGTCTATACTGGGGTATCTGTTTGGGCAAATTTTGCCCTTTTTTGTCTGCTTTTAACCTCCTTAACATTTCTGCCTCTCACTGCTCAGGAGCAACCAAGGTATTTATTCACCAACCTATAACAGTTGGTCACTATACTTTTTTCATCTGGAATGAACAACGGCTTGGCGTATGCTACCCAATTTGTTCTGAGGTATTCTCGGACTGATGGCTCAGAAAATCTCCCTTTGTGTATCCAATCACTACTGATCTTCATGTACAGTACATCAGGTGCTACTATTGAACAGAGTGCTATCGTCGACTGGCATTGTTGCTCAGTTCTTCCACTTTCCCTGAAGAAGTGGGTCACATCCCACGAAACGCGTCGTTCTTTTGATTGATTATCCAGTTTTGGATTCAATTTTATGGAAAAGCATTTCTGGTTTCTAGTGGAATTGCCACCCTTCTCAAATTACTCCCAATGGTCCATCATTTTGGTAGTCTATATGAAGTTAGATATTTCCACTAATTACCAACATTTTTCATACCTTTCATGTCTGTAATCATTTCACCAGTTTGATGATGATCAATTCTTTTGGTGGTATCAATAGGGTTTTAGGACTCTTGCCCATGACGTTCTCACGTCCCGAGCCAGAGTCTTTGCCCACTATTATCTCTTTATATTTTTGTTGACTCATTATGTACAGTATATCCCTACATTGGCTTTTGTCTTGCTTACCACTTTGTGTGTTTTTTTTTATAATGTCATAATAAAATATGCTCTGTTTTATCCAGTATTGTTTGTGATTATGCATCTTTATACCCATTATGGTATGGTACCTTAAAAGCCCCAATATTTTCTCCTACTAGGGTCTATTTTCTTTGTGTGTCAATGGACATGCAGATCCGCGGCCTGGGAGCACGCCTGTTTGGGTGCCCCCCCAAGCAATCTGCAGGAGGGAGGGACTAGGAGCGCTGACAGGGTACCCAAAAAGAAGAAGATCTGGGTTGCTCTGTGCAAAACCACTGCACAGAGCAAGTAAATATGACATGTTTGTTATTTAAAAAAACAAAAACAAGACTTTAATACTGTATCACTTTAACTTCAAAGCTAAACCCTTTAGCCTGGTTTCACACTTGTGCGGTGCAGCATATCGCACATGATTCGCACAGGAACCATACTGCATTCCTGTGCAAATCACATGCGAATTCTGTGTGGAGCGATTTGAGCCATACATGTTTATATGGCTCAAATTGCACCACATCCACACCAAAAAGGTGCAGGACACTTTTTTTGGTCCACACTAGAATTGAATTGCATGGGTATTCACACTTATGTGATCCGAATCTGCACATCGCACCACATTTTGCGGACCGATTTTGGGGTGTTGTTAACTTAATATACACACCCGCAGTGGTTCGCATGAACGGGGTGCGATTGTGATGCAATGCGGAATTCGCACTGAAAACACTGCGAATTCCATACTGCATCAGTGTGAACCTGGGCTTAATCTGTTCTTTCATTCTGTTTATTATATTGAACAGCATCAATGAATAATTGCTTTGTTCAGCATTATTAAGGTGGAAAGTGAAGTCATACTATTTTATTTGTTGTGTTACCAGGAGAGCTGAATATTGGATGGTGAAACCACAAGATATATAACTAAAACATTAATATAATTCTTTACTGTTATTTCAGTCCCAGATAATAAAAGAGCATTGCTTGGTAATCAAACACATACGTCATATAGAAGTATCCAAAGAATATTTATGGACCGATCAACCTAGACTCTGATGACTGATTCATTACACGTATTAAAGAAGACTGTTTATAGAGCTGACGGAATGTGTTGATAAGTGAGTGTTGCTGCGGAATGTTTACTGATACTGTTGCCATTACTTCCCTCGTGGTGGGTGATTTACCTGACAGGTGATGAGTCTGTAACCACAAAACAGGTTTAAGCCCTGCAATACAAGCTGCTTTTGGAAGAAAGAGATCGTATTCATGAAATAAGTTGTCTGCACTGAGATTGTTTTTATATATTGACTTGTACCTGTCTGTCTACAACTTTCACAACTTTTTTAAGCTGTTACTTGTTACTCTTGGACAATGGAATGTGAAAGTGAACACAAAAAGTGAGAATTTGTTATGTTATTGGGAACATCTAGAAATGTTACATGTGCGTAAGCAATATCCTGACGAGTGTATCCTTTGTCTTGAAATCCTCTTGAAAAATAGTAGTGCCCTTTCTGTACCTACAGCCTAATAGCTTTTTATCTCTAGTCTAGGCAGATCTATAAAGTACTTCTGATCAGCAGTTAAAGAAATGGCTCCAATGTGCTCACACTTTTCCATGCAGGAGAAGAGGTTGTGCCTGAAGAGCTGCAGGGTAAGGATATGCTTGCTTCTGCTTCATTTAACCTGTGGATCTGTGCTTCTTCCACCTTCCTCCAACACTACATTTTCCCCCAGGGTCAGGGGAAAAGGTTGTTTCTCTCACTTGGGCTCCAGCTTGCTGCCTTTTTTGTATTTCAGGATCTTTACCAACACCTGGTTGCAATGGCCGTTCATCAAAGACAGTGTCCTCAGCCAAGTCCTGGTGCTTCTCCAGTACTACCTGCTTGTCTGCTAGCTGGTCCCAGTGTTCCAGCACCCATGTGCTGGGGGTGCGGGCCGGGGACTATTCTGGGGAGTCTAGAATAAGGTCTACTGGCAAGTGGCTGTAATGTTAGAACATCAAGAAAAACAGGGTTTAGCCCGTGGCCCGGTGCACAGTGTTGTTGTAGGCCCAAACCATGGCTCCTACATACTGGTGTCATTGATCTCTGTGACTTTGTTCCAGAGTCTGTAACATGTCCAGCATGGTGCAGATGAAACATTCACAGGCTCCATTTCCCTTGGGGTGGTAAGGCGTGGCGTGTGATTTCAGGATACCATTCAAACAGCACAACTCGGACATTATTGACTCGAAGTTTGGGCCTTGGACTGACAACATGCAACAGGGGCAGCCATATGGTTGGACTACATGTTCCCAGAACAACTTAGCCATGGTCTGAGCCCTCTGATTTTTCATGGGTATCACTACCATGAACGTAATAAATAATCTACAAAGACCAGGGTGTAGCAGAACCCTGATGTGGAACAGGAGACTGTCAGGAAGTCCATTATGATCAGCTCAAAGGGCTCCGAGGTGGTGATGATTATGATGAGTAGTCATTTTGGAGGGAGCTTTAGGGACTGAACAGCCAGGCCCGTTGTACCCACTGAAACTGTTGTGGGAAAAAGAAGTATCTCCTGACCAATGCTTCAGTTCAATTGGCTCTGAAGTGCCGACTCAAGGCATGCAGCACTTGACAAACTTGAAAGATGTACGACTGGGGGACAACAATCTGTAGTATGTCTAGATTACATTGTTCCGGGACTCGAGGTGATATCACTTTCTCCAGACTGCTCTCCCCAAGTCCAACAGTCTTTGGCATTCTTGGAAAGACAGCCTGTGCTGTTATGCCAAGAAACGTTGCACTTGCATGAGGTCAGGGTCTTGTTGTCAGATCAGAGACCACCCCCACAGGGTGCAAATTTTTTGTGGGTCCTGCCTAGGGCACTGGTGGATGCCTTGAGGGAACAGGCGGAAGTGGCTATGGGAAGGACAGGAGCCACTTCTACATCCTCTAGGCTCATTACCACACCCTCCTCTAGGTGCTCTACCAGATAGCAGGAGAGGGCATCTGCATGTTCATTACATTTTCTAGGTTTGTAATCGGATGACCTACCTCTGCTCTAATGCCCCTAATTTGGCTATTTTCAAGTAGGCAAGTGAATTGCTATCCATGAAGACCTCTATTTGTGCGATGTTAGGTTTTGTTTGAGGGCTTCAAATACTTTTTGTTGGTGTTCCTCTCACTGGGACTGTATTAAGGGTAATAAGGCTTTATTCTGCTTGGCCACACAGTAGCTAGGTGAGAGGTGCAACCAACTTGGGAATGAACCTTCAGTAGTATCCCACTAGCCCTAGAAAAGAGCGTAGCTCAGTGAAAGTCTTCATGGGGTGCCAGTCGTGCAGCATCTGGACCTTAACAGGAGACCCCTCCTGCCTCCACAATGTGCCCCAGGCACTGGATCTTCTGACGCATTAAACAGCACTTACTAGGCTTCAGCTTCAACCTGTACTACGTTAGGCTGGTGAACACCTGGTCCAGATGTTGGCTATGATCCTCAAATGACTTGGAAAAGATTATGATGTCATTAAGAAAGACCAACACAGTCTCGAGGTCGAAGTGTCCCAAACACCTTTCCATCAGCTGCTGAAACGTGCTGGGAGAATTAGTCCTAAGGGTGTATGATTAGATTCAAATAGGCCCAGGGGTGCGATAAAGGCAGTCTTTTCAGGGTCTTGTTCCCTTATTGATACTTGCCAGTAGCTGCTCACCAGGTTGAGCATCGAGAAGAACTTAGCTTGGCCCAGTGCCAATTGTGATTCCTCCACCCTGGTTAGCGGGTAGGCATCCCAGTGGGGGTAGGCGTTTAACTTGCGATAATCCACACAGAATTTCAGGCTCCCATCTTTTTTGCACACTAGAAGTGGAATGGCTCACGGACTGCGGCTCTGCCAGATGACCCCACTCTGTAGCATGTTACGAATCAAGCCCTTTACCTCCCAGCAATAAGGAAGTACAGCTCCCGGATGGGTTGGTCTATTGCCTCAATTGTAATCCTTGGGGCTGGTAGCAAATACCAGAAGGTGTTTTTACAGGACCTGGTGAAGGAGTCACTGTTGAGACAAAAGATAGGCTTGGAAGGGAATGGCCAATTGTTCCAGCAACAGTCTGTATTGCTCCTCATTTTGGGAGGACATGGCGGCCTGTAACAGGACGCAAGCGGCTTCCACTCCTGGCTGGCCTGGAAGATGCAGTGGCCAGGCACCACAGAGGTATGCAATTATGCTGTGGTTGGGGAGTAGGGTCAGGGAGGAACGCAAGTTGATAAGCTGGAGCAGCACCTCTACCTTTTGGACTTTGGACAAGGTGCAAGCTTCTTGTGGGCCCCGACAGGCATGGACCAGACTACCTCTTGAAAGGGAGCCAGGAGCAACTTTTGTTTGTTGAATGTGCAGACAACCCCCACCTGTTCAGACTGTCTCTTAACTGCTCACTGGTAGGCCTCGAAGGCTTGGATCACATTGAGCCAGACAGCTCAAAGGCCACAGCCCTGTGCCCACTGGCCTGAATACTTAAACCTGGTCAGCAAGCTGGACAGCAAGTCCAAGTCTTTCAAAATGTTCATGTCCAAGACAATGGGCACTGCGGAACTCACCGGGCAATGAGTCACCATGACCCCCACCTGTTCTACCATTCTATATTTGTATAGATGGGTGACATCTTCCACTAAGGTTGGCAGGTTGTTAGCCACCTTTAGGGACATCCCGAAGGGGTTCAGTTGTCCCGAACCTCTGAGAGTAGGAGTCTTACACTATGACAGTAACTTCAGATCCCATGTCAATCAAACTAGGGACCTCTTGGCTATTACCTATGGCATTGTCCACTGGACTTGGTACAACTATAGATTCTGGTCTAATGGGACCTTGAATTGACAGCCCTGGGGTTTGTCCCTCGGCCCTGGGAACCCCTAGTTTAATGACGGCCTCAAGAGTTGCTTTTGGATTGAGGCCTGTTGTAATTCCTGGCTACATGCCCAAAGCGGACACACCATCAGCACTTCTGCTCTTCATCCAGGTCCCTCCATAGAGTACACCAGCTCTTGCTTGAATGTGGACATCTCTTGTTTCAGAGATGCTACATTCTGGGTGAGTTCCCTGAGGGCAGTCTGCATAGCCAAAAGGGGAGATAGGACCAAGGCTTCCTCCCCTGAGGGCAGTGGTTCATGCCTCTTGGTCATTGCTTCCTTATCCTCCTGTTCGTGTTCCACTCACTCCACTATCGTGTCATTGAAAGAGAGGGTATGTCGTACTCTCTTTGCTCTTGCAGGGCTCTCCTAACAGGCCTTCATTCCTACCACAATTCCTAACACAAACTGAACCCTCAGTACTCTGCTGGAGGCAGTGATGTCAGCACAGACGTGTAAATCCTTCTTTTTTAGGTGCTTCTACATGTTCTGGAGGGTTACTGCAAAGTGGGTGACGCTTTCATCTTATTGTTGTCTGCAGATGAAAAACCTCAGTCTTAGTTCTGGAACTGTCACGTTTTCCCCAAACAAGCCCACCAGGCGCGCCACGATCTGGACTGAGCACCATTGCTGCTCGGCGAGCATCATCCTACAGAGAGTTAATCGCTAGCTCCTGATCAGCAAGGTGGGAACCTGATAAAGGCACTCTCCAGTCTCTTCTCCCACTCAGACAGTAAAATGTTGGACCCAATAAACTTAGCTAACAGTGCTAAGGCCGCTCCCAGCTGTGTCAAAGTGATCATAGCTCCTCCTTCTGCACCGGCTGCAAATCGGGGCATATCCTGCTGACTGCTGCCAAGTGTTGGGTAGGTGCAGTGTGGTGCGGCAGCAGAAAGCACACAGATTCCTGGTTTGCCAAAGATGGTTTGTCAGGGGCGGACTGACAACTCATGGGGCCCCCGGGCAATAGGGGATCATGCGGCCCCTGTGTCCTTGCCCAAACTCAAAAAAGCCTATGAAAAAGGTACCAGGGGCATCTCATGGGGCCCCCTACTGACCCCGGGCCTTCGGGCAATGCCCAAGTTTCCATATGGTCAGTCCGCCCCTGGACCAAGTAAAACAGTACAGATAGGCCTGACGGGAAGGCTCACCCGACCAGGTCACTTACAACAGTTCTGTGCAGAATGTGTGATCCTGAGCGGCAGACTGCATCTGTCATGGGGATCGGAGTGTGGCCTGGCCGGTCTAACCTAAAAGAGGAACTTCCTGAAGAGGTGTACGTAGTCCATACTCTTTCCCTACTCCATTGGAACCTACTGCTGGTGCTGTCCCTGATAGATGAGTGACCTGTCCCTACACTAGCCACTCGCATAAAGTGCGCTAATATCCGGGTACAGGGGCTTAAAGAGACACCGCCAGGGTCACATGGGGCAAGAGCATAACCAAATCACTGCCCTATGTGATCGAGGAAGTCATAGGGAAACCGAGTTTCCTTCTACTTCCTCTCCCCACTTCCTCGCTGCTGTGGTCCAGCACCACCTTCAGTGGAGACAATAGATTGCACCTGCCTACACACAGGCTTGGATAGAAAAGCACACAGCAAACATAAGTGCTGATCTGCAATACTATATGCTTTTTACATTTGTGGGTTCAATAATGCTTTATTTATTTGCCCACAGTACCCTGCTACCCTCTATGTGAGAGCAGTGATCAATCTCCAGTGGTCTGACCCACCCCTGCACAGTCACAACTGCTGTGCTCCGATCTGCAATGCTCATGGTAATTGCTGAATAGAAAGTGTGACTTGTGACTGTGCAGAGCTCATGTCAGACCAATGGAGATAGATCGCTACTCACTGCAATGGTCTTTATCTTTGAAGTGCAGATTTGAAACTGATTTTGGAGTATGTCCTGTTAATCTAGTTTATTTTTCTCAGACTACAATAAGGCTTTGGAAATAGGTGTATTTTTTTTTAGGAATATACTGTATATCTGCATTCATAGTATACATACATATTATAGGCATTTATATTGTACCAACAATTTACACAGTGCTTTGTGCATTCTTCCCAACAGTCCAGGATTCCGTAGGACTGTCCCAGAATTTTATGACAGTCCTGGTGTCCCTCAGACCTGAGCTGTGTCCTGTAGATAGAACTCTGCTGATGTCATCTCTCTGCTCCGTCTCTCTAGAACAAGGGTTGGCAACCCATCAATCAAAACCTACCTAGCCATTGCAGGCAGCTGACAAGCAGATTGCATTCCACCTAGCTGAACCTCCATCTGAAATGATTCTCCCCCATATGAAGAACGGTACAGGCAGATTTCCTCTCCCATCCATTCCAGGCACTCGTATTTGACATCACATGGGCTGTCTTTACTTTTTAAAGGGGCCTTGTGAGTTAATTTTTTTTTAATTAAAAAAAAAGGGCACTGCACCCTGGTGATCTTTTATCTTTTCCATGTTGCTCAGATAGATCTCCACCTCCTAAAGGTTACCTACCCCAGCTTAGACTATATTTAGCCATGTTCTTTTAGGCCACACTCAATATCCAGCACAATTTAGGCACACTGTGGGACACTCTGAGTGCCACATTCTTAAACCTTTCCAAGTTATCCCTCTGTGTCAGAATCTAATGTCGGGAAGTATGTTTACATATTGTCCATCCACATCAGTCTCTGCCCTCAAGGAGCTTACCCTCTAAAGCCTCCTTCACACTTGTATACAGGCATACATCATATTCCAGTGGCGAGAATCTGCTGATTTTTGTGCCTGGAATGACGGGTGTAAAAAAGCACACAGAAGGGCACAAACGCCTAGTGCATAACCTCAAGATTTATTTGTAAAATTAAGAAAAAGCCAAATCCATACTCACAAAAGAGGAAAAATGTATCCATCATATAATATCAAACCAAGATCCAATGCTGGCGTCATGTGACCAAACCCGTGCACCATTATGTTGGAGAGTTGACGTGTTTGAGGTGATGCACCCCGTTCTTTAAAGCTATGACCGACAAGTGTGCACCCCCTTGTACATGAAGTGCTTCCCTCTAGAGCAGCGGTTCTCAACCTGGGGGTCGCGACCCCTTTGGGGGTCGAACGTCACTTTCCCAGGGGTCGCCTAAGACCATCGGAAAACACATATTTCCGATGGCCTTAGGAACCGAGACACCGCTGCTCTATCCGTCTCCAGGTGTGGGCGGGATGACATGCCGTCCCTGTCATCTGGGCACACCCCTGGGATCAATCCTTCGCCAGTGATTGGCCGCCGGAACTGTAGCTCAGGAGAGGCACACGGGCGGCCAATCACCGGCGAGGAGGTGGAGCTTGGAGAGGAGGAGCCGAGCGGCACCGCGAAGATTGAGCGAGTGAAGAGGAGGAGAGCGGCCGGAGAAGGAAGACATCTGACCGGTAAGTGTCTGTACCATGGGAGAGGGAGGGAGTGAGCGAGCCCAGGCTGGAGCAGGGGTCAGCAAGGTAAGTATCATTGGTGTCAGTGGGAGGAATAGTGCCCCATCATTGGTGTCACTAATACCAATGATGGGGCACTATTCCTCCCCCCACTGACACCAACGATGGGGCACTATTCCTCCCCTCACTGACACCAACGATGGGGCACTATTCCTCCCCCCACTGACACCAACGATGGGGCACTATTGCTCCCACTGACACCTATGATGGGGCACTATTGCTCCCACTGACACCAATGATGGGGCACTAATCCCCCCACTGACACCAATGATGGGGCACTATTCCCCCCACTGACACCTATGATGGGGCACTATTCCCCCCACTGACACCTATGATGGGGCACTATTCCTCCCACTGACACCAATGATGGGGCACTATTCCCCCCACTGACACCAATGATGGGGCACTATTCCTTCCACTGACACCAATGATGGGGCACTATTCCTCCCACTGACACCAGTGTAGGGGCACTATTCTTCCCACTGACACCAGTGTTGGGGCACTATTCCTCCCACTGACACCAGTGATGGGACACTATTCCTCCCACTGACACCAGTGATGGGGCACTATTCCTCCCACTGACACCAGTGATGGGGCACTATTCCCCCCACTGACACCAATGATGGGGCACTATTCCCCCCACTGACACCAATGATGGGGCACTATTCCCCCCACTGACACCTATGATGGGGCACTATTCCCCCCACTGACACCAATGATGGGGCACTATTCCCCCCACTGACACCAATGATGGGGCACTATTCCTCCCACTGACACCAATGATGGGGCACTATTCCTCCCACTGACACCAATGATGGGGCACTATTCCTCCCCCCACTGACACCAATGATGGGGCACTATTCCTCCCACTGACACCTGTGATGGGGCACTATTCCTCCCACTGACACCTGTGATGGGGCACTATTCCTCCCACTGACACCTGTGATGGGGCACTATTCCTCCCACTGACACCTGTGTTGGGGCACTATTCCTCCCACTGACACCAGTGATGGGGCACTATTCCCCCCACTGACACCAATGATGGGGCACTATTCCCCCCACTGACACCAATGATGGGGCACTATTCCTCCCACTGACACCAATGATGGGGCACTATTCCTCCCCCCACTGACACCAATGATGGGGCACTATTCCTCCCACTGACACCTATGATGGGGCACTATTCCTCCCACTGACACCAATGATGGGGCACTATTCCTACCACTGACACCAATGATGGGGCACTATTCCTCCCACTGACACCTATGATGGGGCACTATTCCTCCCACTGACACCAATGATGGGACACTATTCCTCCCACTGACACCAATGACGTGGCACTACTCCTCCCACTGCAAAATTACAGTTATGAAGTAGCAACGAAAATAATTTTATGGTTGGGGGTCACCACAACATGAGGAACTGTATTAAGGGGTCGCGGCATTAGAAAGGTTGAGAACCACTGCTCTAGAGGGCCGCTGTGTTTCTGGGTCCCCTTCACCACTATGTTGGAAAGCTGACGTGTTTTGGGGGATGCACCCCTTTCCTCAGAGCAATGACAGACAAGTGTGCACCCCCTTGTACATGTTTCACTAACCTCTTGAGGGCCGCTGTGTTTCTGGGCCCCCCTAAGCTTTGCACAGCCAGGCAACATGCATTTTTCCCCACTTGCATCCACAGTCGGTGAATAGTCCATGAGCTTGGTTTTTGTTATTTTATTCACTGCTTAAGGACCACCTTATAGCAGATATACTGCTACAGGACGGCACCTATGCGCAGAATCACAGATATACTTGTGATTTTGCATTTCCGGGTAAGGGGCGCTTGAGAGCCATTCCCGGCCGCAGATGTCAATCTTCGGGTCCCGGCCAGTAATTACCCACCAGCGCTCGGTGATTACCAAGCATTGATCACTGTACTGGTGTCACTGGGGTGTCAGTGACACCAAATTAGTCCCCCCCCCAGTGCCAGAATGTCCACCGCAGTACCGCTAAAAGTCGCTGATCGCCACCATTACTAGTAGGGAAAAAAAAGATCCCATTATCTATACTGCCATTTGTAAAATTTGATAACTTTCACGTAAATCCTTTAATTTACACGTATTGGAATTTTTTTTAGCAAAGACATGTAGCAGAATACATTTTGGCCTAAATTTATGATGAAATTTGATTTTTTAAATTGTTTTACTGGACATGTTTAATAGCAAAAGTCCAAAATATTGTTTTTTTTCTCAAAATCGTCAGTCTTTTTTTGCTTATGGCGCAAAAAATTAAAACCGCACAGGCAATCAGATACCACCGAATAAAAGCTCAATTCGTGGGGAAAAAAGACATACATTTAATTTGAGTGCAGCATTGCATGATTGCGCAATTGTCAGTTAAAGTAACACAGTGCCGTAACGCAAAAAATGGCCTGGCCATGAAGGGGGGTAAATCCTCTGGAGGGCAAGTGGTTGAGGAAAATAACTTGGTTAGGGTAATAGTAATTATGGAATGCCCAACTTGACAGAAGCAATGCACAGGGGCAACTTCCTTTGTACAGTATGTACAGAGAGAGATCCTGGACTGCTCTCCTCACTGGATACGGTCAGTCTTTACAGATCGGTAGCAAAAGCCCTGTATGGACTAGGAACTCGTGTACAAACTACATGCAGAAGTGTCTCCTCTCCCCTATAGAACTGCTCCCAGCTCCACAGCCTGAAATGTCCAAAACGAAATTCGGACAAAATCATTTCAGCAATGATCAAGAGAAACTGGAGACACCTGAGCTAAATTTCAAGTGTTGGGTCTAAATATGTATGCAATATTTATGTGATATTTCAAGTTTTCCTTTTTCATAAGTTTGCAAACATTTTTAAAATTCTGTTTTCACTTTGTCATTATGGGGTACTGAGTGTAGATTAATGAGAAATAAATTAATTTAACAGTTTCCTTGCCGCCCTATAGCAAAAATACTGCTACAGGGCGGCAGGGCTGCACAAAATCGTGTATATATACAGTACGTGATTTTGAATTTCCAGTTAGGTGGTGCGCACCACCCTACCCAAGCTGCCATTGGCAGCTATGGCTGTCAATCACTGGGTCCCAGCCAGAGATTCCGCTGCCGGCACCTGGCGATTGCCAAAGAACAGTGACAAGTTCTGTAAACAGAACAGATCTCTCCTCTGTCATCTCCAGCATGCTGCTTTGTTTTGCTCTGCACACACAACACACACAGTAAAACAGCACACAGCACCCAGTTAACCCTTTGATCACCCCAGATGTTAATTTCTTCCTGCCCAGTGTCATTAATACAGTGTCAGTGCTTTTTTTAGCACTGATCACTGTATTATGTCCATGGAGATGTCAGAGGCAGTTAGTGTCAGAATGCCCGCTGCAGTCCTGCTATAAATCACTTATTGCCACCATTACTATCCAGAATATATACCGTCATTTGTAGATGCTATAACTTTCACGTAAACCAATTAATTTACACATATTTTTAGACAGACATGTTGCAGAATACATTTTGGCCTAAATTTATGACGAAAGTTGATTTTTAAAAAATTTTTACTGGACATGTTTTATGGCAAAAAGTCAAAAATATTCGGGGGTTTTGTTTCAAAATTTTAATTTTTTTTGTGTTTATAGCACAAAAAATAAAAAACGCACAGATGATCAAATACCACTGAAAGAAAGCTTCATTTGTGGGGGGTTTTTTTATTTAAATATTTATTGATTTTTCAAATAAATATATTGTACAAACATACTCTTTTAAAAACATTGACACATTTTCAGTACATTTATCGTATCACCTTTTCTCTTTTCTTCCCCCCCACCCTCCTACCTAAATACCACCCATACCCCCTCTGCTCTGCATTTTCCTTTTCCTTTCTGGAGATCCACGTCCTCAAATGAGAAGAGAAAAGTGTAACCATGTTATTTTATATTATTCCCCCATAAACTCTATATTTGACTTTAACTTTTTAAATTCCTCGCATTTGTTCCATCTTATATGATACATCTCCATCTTATCTTCGTTCATATGTTAAAGCTCCTCCATCCTACATATTTGATCCACCCTGTCAACCCAATCCTCTATTTTCGGCACCTCCTGTCTCCGCCAGAACTTGGGTATCAAGCCCTTTACTGCATTCAAATAATACAATACACCAGATTTTTTATATTTTTTGACTGAAAGCTTGGTACTATGGAAAAGGCAAGTCTCTGGGTCTAATATAATGTCAACCTCTGGAATTTTCTGAATCATGTTCACTATTTTCTCCCAGTACTCCTGTATTTTAGGACACTCCCACCATATGTGATACATAGTGCCTCTACCTCCACAACGCAATTGTCAGTTAAAGTAACGCATCGCTGTATCGCAAAAAATGGCCTGGTCAGGAAGGGGGGTAAATCCTGTGGAGGGCAAGTGGTTAAACAACTGTAGTATCAGGCTGCAACATAACCAAATTGGAAAAAAGTGAAGGGGGTCTGAATACTTTATGAACGCACTGTATATAGCAATTATTCCTTTAAATGTACCTATAACCAAGTTGCTTTTAGAAGTCTTTCTGTTATTCTGCACAAGGCCCCAATAAGGTGTCAGTGTTTTTCCAATATTTATTACTGTTACTGTTCCTTTTTTATAAACCTGGCTGTTTGTTGATATCGGTGCATTATGGGAACGTGGGGCATACCCATCTAATTAATTCTGGCTGCTTCTGAACACAAAACATCTGGGAAATTGCAATGGCACAGTCATTTTCTAGAGAGAAAAAAAAGTACGGTTGTCTACAAATCACCATCTGGATGAACATATTCATGAAATATGAGGATAGTGAAAATATTTAATCATATTTACTGCACAAAACATCTGGCTATACTGATGATCTCCATAGCTTCATGGATTTGTTCTTATCACATAAAAGACAGGAAAAATGATAGCTGTTTGACCTACTTATGCCAAAAAGTTACATTTTATTTCACAGAAGTTAGAAAGTTCTTTTCACTGTATTTTTACTAAACCTCGAAATATTAAATTGGACTTAAAGCCAGAATCTGAGTGTAGGACTGCCTGCCTGCACGCTTCTGAAAAAAGCTAAACGTTTTTACAACATCCTCTGATTCCTATTTCTGGACTCGGAATGCCAATCAGTGTCTCTGCCATCCACATTTCCATTCCATAGGAACCATTTTCCACCATTGCATTGCGGTAACACCAGAGGTGGACTGACCATTTGGAAACTCGGGAACTGCCCAAGGGCCCAGAGTCAGTAGGGGGCCCCATGAGATGCCCCTGGTACCTTTTTCATAGGCTTTTTTGAGTTTAGGAAAGGACACAGGGGCCCCATGATGCCCTATTGCCCGGGGGGCCCCATGAGTTGTCAGTCCGCCCCAGGGTAACACACATTACTCCCATTGGTGTTGCTGCGATGCTATTTATTTACAAGCATTGTGCACTGTGTTGAAAGACTGAAGGGACATTGTTCCTGTCTGCTCCAATGCGTTGGCAGCTCATTCAAAATAATGGGCTGCCCAAGGGCGAACTGACAACCCATGGGGCCCCCGGGCAATTGGGGATCATGGGGCCCCTGTGTCCTTGCCCAAACTCAAAAAATCCTATGAAAAAGGTACCAGGCGCATCTCATGGGGCCCCCTACTGACCCCGGGCCCTCGGGCAGTGCCCGAGTTTCCAAATGGTCAGTCCGCCCCTGGGGCTGCCTTAAAGCAATGCATGTTCTTCTGCCCCACTTTTATGCAAAGTTTCTGCGTTAGATTGAACTGCATTAGATTATTATTGTTTTGTAGTATGCTGACATCTAGTGGTTGTTTTGGGCTACTACAGCATGTTTACTATGTCATTTTGATTTTTCCCTTTGTCTTCGACTCCTGTTTAGGTCTAGTTAGGTCAGTCCCAGCTAGACCCTCCCTATTTCTTTCATGTTCCCTCAGTCATTGTAAGTTATTCACACAGACAGGACTTGTTTTCTTACACTAATAAAGACTGGAAAAAACATCCTCTGTACTGCTATTAGCTGAAGTAAAATTGCATTGGACTCACCCTCTGTGTCTTAGGGCTGGTTCACACTAGGAATCACACAGAAACACGCTGCACGTTCTTGTGCAATTCACATGCGATTTAATGCGGTGCAATTTGAGCTCATTTATTTTGCATGGGCTCAAATTGCACTAGGTAATTTTAGGTGTATAAAGGTGGCCATACACTATGCAATCTGATTGTACAATCTCTGTATAATTTCCTTTAGATTTTCCAGAACTATGGAATAGGAGGACCCACCTATCTACCCAATCACTCTGTATCCAATCAAGCAGGCCCTTGCACTATATAGTGGATAGTAGATCTAAAGGAAATTGTACAACCAGATTGTATAGTGTATGTGAACTTTACAGAACCCAGAACATTATTCTCCTGTTTTCAATACTACAGCTCTATCCACATGGACTGTAATCTGTTCACTCAGCACATACTGCCAAATGAATGATCTATGCAAGATGAAAGTTAAAGTGTTACTAAACCCACAACAGTAAAATCAGTCTGTATATGCAGTAAAGTATGCTTGTTATACCCACTGTGGAGGGGTTAATCCGCTGCATTGTCCACATGTCCACCTGATAAGACAGACTGAACCTATAGCCACAAGTACATGCTCAGTTTGGTGTGTATTGCTAGGGAGGTTTTTGTTTCTTGGGAGAGTGCATGTTATCAGCACAGGGCCAATCAGAGCAAGTCAAGACAGAGGGTCAGGGGTTTTGCATCCTCCTAGAGCAGAAAGAAAACTCCTCCTACAAGGTTTAACCAGTGCTCTGCTGAAGTCACAAGACTGCTCTGACTGCTGATGAGAAAAGATAATTAGCAGTTTATACTTACTAAAATAATTGCACTTCCATGTTCTATGTACTGTGGGAGACCAGATATAGTGAATGCAGGGTCCTGGGTTTAGTGACACTTTAAGGTAGAAAAATAAAAATTGATGTCTGTGTATTTAGTGAGAACAGTGATCACCGATTGATTGTTTTTCATTTATTATTCATGCACCTGGAAGTGGGTGGGACATAGGAGGGTAGATGATGAAGGTGTGTGCTAATGAGGTCAGCTGGTCAGCTCCTTACTGTGTCATGACCTAAAGTCTCCCCCAGAGGTAAGGCAGAAGTAATGCAGAAGCTTTTTGGACAGCCATCTGGACACTGACATAAAGGTGGGTAGAAAAAAAATGGAAAACTTTAGAATTTCTGCAAAAGAAGTACATTAACGCTACATTAGTACATAGGGGAGCTGGAATTTAGAAAAAAGGTGAACCTAGCCTTTAAAATGGCCCAATACTGACCATGTCACAGCAGGAGAGAGATGGGTCCTCAATGATACCTATGAAACGGCTGATTATGAAGTGGGAGCTTTGTGATGGGTTCATTTAATGTTAATGGTAGCCCATTTATTGTTCAAATTGTATGAGACTTAACTTCATGAATGTCTTCTTGAGTTCACAGAAATATTGAGTAATGATCCAATGGATTTCTGGGCACTAAAATGTCTGCTAAATATCCGCAACGTTTTGCTTGTTGGATTGATGCTGCTGTCAGTAACATCACTGAGCCCCATGCAGTTATGATCATACAAGTAACTTCATGTTCATACTGTGTGTATGTTGGACTCACGATGAATCAATTCAATATGACTTTATATATGGAGGCAATCAGTTGTGCTGCAGCACAGAAAGCATGTTAACAGAGGAAGAGAGTTGATCGACAGAGATAAATTCATCAGTCACTGCTTCTTCTTTCACTGTCTAGTCGTAGACTGGGGGTGAGGAGGAGACCTGTATATTTTACTGAACTGCAGCAAAAAAAAGTCATGGCAAGAGCTGCTGACCCTCGGCCACACTACAGTCGCCCTTTAATCCCACAAATTATCTCCAAAATAAACCAGGCTACACTTGATTGAATAATATAAATAATATAGTGAAGCGTTCCTCCCCCACATACAATACAAATGTTAAAAAACACACACCTTGCTATATATAAATATAAAAGTGCATAATTCAATAATTTATACATGCATACAATAGAACAAACTATATAAAGTGCAAAAAAACAGCTTTTCCAGCAGCGTTCATGCAACATACAGTATATAATCTCTAGGTGTATATACAGAATACGTGTCCAAACAAAAACATTCCAAGTGAATAAAAAGAAATAAAAACTGATATACTGTATCCAACAATCTCCACCGTAAATATGGATGTATGCTCACCTCCAGTGAAGGACCCCACTACTGCAATATGAAGTCTGCTGTCGCTTTAAGAGGCAGGTTCTGTGCATATACTGTACACTCCAAACACGATCTTCCTCCAGGTATTCAAACAATATAAATATAAAAAGGAAAACCACAAATACAGCTTTATTTTAAATATTAAAATTGCCCTCACAGAATCTCAGTATAGTATTTGCATAGTGCAGGCTCTCAACCTCATTAGTAGCTGGGCACACAGGAATCCACAATCTCATTCAAGGTCCGCCTAGCGTGTTGATGTCAGCAAGCCCCACCCACCTGATATGTTGCCTCCCTCCAAAGGCCGGGCTGCCTTTACATCAGAGTCTTCCCTTACATCAGAGTGCCCCCTTACATCATTGTCCCCATCAGAATCCCCCTTGCATCAGTGTACCCATCAGAGTACATATTACATCAGAGTCCCCCTTACATCAGTATTTCCATCAGAGTGCATATTACATCAGAATCTCCCTTACATCATTATCTCCATCAGAGTCCCCCCGTATTGTTGGGAGGAAAAGCGCTGAGGGCCTGATAAAATCTTGTAGTGGGCCCCATGTAGTTTGCAGACTTCTGCTCCAAAATACTACATTTGCCATGTTTAATACCCATTATAAAATAAATATGCCTTTTCATAAGAGTCCTCCCTTACATCAGAGTGTCCTCTTACATCATTGTCCCTCTTGCATCAGTATCCCCATCAGAGTGCATATTACATCAGAGTCTCCCTTACATCATTATATCCATCACTCCTTACTGTTGGGGGGGGGCCTGAGGGTCAGATAAAATCTTGTAGTGGGCCCCATGTAGTTTGCAGACCTCTCTTCCAAAATACTACATTTGCCATGTTTAATACCCAATATAAAATAAATATGCCTTTTCATAAGAGTCCTCCCTTTCATCAGAGTGCCCTCTTACATCATTGTCCAAATCAGAGACCATATCAGAGTCCCCCTTGCATCAGTGTCCCCATCAGAGTATATATTACTTCAGAGTCCCCCTTACATCAGTATTTCCATCAGAGTGCATATTACATCAGAGTCTCCTTTACATCATTATCTCCATCAGAGTCCCCCTTACTGTTGGGAGGAAAAGCGCTGAGGGCCAGATAAAATCTTGTAGTGGGCCCCATGTAGTTTTCAGACCTCTGCTCCAAAATACTACATTTGCCATGTTTAATACCCAGTATAAAATAAATATGCCTTTTCATAAGAGTCCTCCCTTACATCAGAGTGCCCTCTTACATCATTGTCCAAATCAGAGACCATATCAGAGTCCCCCTTGCATCAGTGTCCCCATCAGAGTACATATTACATCAGCGTTCCCCTACATCAGTATTTCCATCAGAGTACATATTACATCAGAGTCTCCCTTACATCATTATCTCCAGCACTCCTTACTGTGGGGGGGGGGGGGGACTCTGATGGTCAGATAAAATCTTGAGGTGGGCCCCATGTAGTTTGCAGACCTCTGCTTCAAAATACTACATTTGCCATGTTTAATACCCAGTATAAAAGAAAAATAGTGGTTTGTTCAATCAATTTTTTCATATTAATTATTTGCAGTTCATATAAATATGAGTGGCAGGATGGTATCCTTTATTTACATACTTTGCACTAAAAGGTGCCCTCTTTCTTATCTCAGGAATTTGGGGGATTAGGATGTCTGTGCTCTCCTTTTCAATATTGGGATTCTGCAGTATGCCCTGTGTAGTCACTGGCACAATGTGAGAAAACAGAGAACCAAAGATGAAGCAGGCTTTCTGTGAAATACCCTGGCCAGGGGCGGACTGACCATTTGGAAACTCGGGCACTGCCCGAGGGCCCGGGGTCAGTAGGGGGCCCCATGAGATGCCCCTGGTACCTTTGTCATAGGCTTTTTTGAGTTTGGGCAAGGACACAGGGGCCCCATGATCCCCTATTGCCCGGGGGCCCCATGAGTTGTCAGTCCGCCCCTGACCCTGGCATTCATATATTGTAATTTATAAGAGATATTCTGTAAACTATTTTGAGAATTATGCAGAGAGAGAATGAAGAGGGAATAATACAGATGTGAACGTCGCCTCCAGGCAGGGTGCACAGCATTCCAGTTATATGGAAAGATGAGTCACTCCTCTATAAACACAGCAAGAATCTGAGCACAGAACCTCTGCACACAGCAAGTGACATAAAGCAGTGCTTCAGTCTACAGACCCGAGTCCCTCTAGACCACACGGCTGATTCTTCAGATTTCCAGATCTAGAATGAGTATGAAGAGCTCTAAAAATTTTTCACAAAATCAGGCCATGTACACCAAGGGGCCTATTCAATAAACAATGCAAGAACAGCACTATGTGCAGGGGCGGACTGATAACTCATGGGGTCCCCGTGTCCTTGCCCATACTCCAAAAAGCCTATGAAAAAGGTAGCAGGGGCATCTCATGGGGCCCCCTACTGACCCCAGGCCCTCGGGCAGTGCCCGAGTTTCCAAATGGTCAGTCCACCCCTGACTATGTGCAATGTGTATTAATCTACGAACCATCAAAATTCACTTAATGAACTGTGATTGACACAGGATGGATTCACACGATCCGTATAGATGCAGCACTGCGCTCCTTAAAGCTGAACTTCAGGATAAGCAAATATTTTCTAAATGCAAGAGTCGTGTGTGTGCTTACTTGTTTAGCGCTTCTTCCATAGGAGCCGCTGGTTAAGTTGGGCCCTCTGTTCTTTTACCACAACCATAAAAGGGCCTCAACCCCACTGACACATCAAGTTAAGGTAAGAGAGCGAGAGCAATGCCCTGTGTTATAAACACAGCAGGCATCATGACTGGGGACGGTTCCTTCGGACTAGTCTGTAGGGTAATAAAGGGGTGAATTGATGGCAGAAGGACAGGATGGTGAAGGAGCATGATTTGGATTGTGGTGGCAGATTATTGGAAGGAGGAAGAAAAAGGAGGGGACTCCTGCATCACGTTGAGTTCCGTGACATACTGGTCACTCAGTTTTCTGCCCTTCCACGAAGAAAGAAGTCCCCACCCTCCCCAAATTTTTGTTCCTGGGTTTTGTTGTTATGGCTTTGCTTATGACTTTTTTAACATAATAAAATGAATATGTTAATAAATAATAATAACAAAAACAAAACAAAGAGAATACATACATAAATAAAAAAAAAAGATGTGCAGTTTTTTCTTGCAGGGCGATGAATAAATAACTACAAAGTGATTAATTCAGTTATTATTGGTACTTTTCCGGTATATTTGTTATCTCGAATATTTTTATCACAGCTGGCGTTTATCCCTTTTGCGGGTTGAGGTGGCAGGTGGCTGGTAGAGGTGGTGGAATTGGTAGCAGGAGGACCAAGTGAGCCCCTGAGTCTAACCTGGATGACTGGGCGCTGAATTGACTCCTGCTAAGGAAAAAAAATCGAGATGCGCCACTCAGCACTGCTAAAAAGGGATTTGGTGTTAGATATGTTTAATTGGTTGATTGTTCATTATTCATAGATATCAAGCTGTGGCCAATACTTAATAAAGTATCAACACAGTTAAAAGTATCTTTGTTGTCAGTGTGGTTATTTTAGTCAAGCTCAGGGAGAAGTGAACAGTGTACCAGTCATGAGAGCCAATTCAGTGAATACCTTTGATAAGGAATAACAAGAGTACCTGAATGCAGGAACCAGAGTCTTTTTTGGTAAAAGCAGTTTGGAATTTATATTGTTCTAAATGTGGCAGTGCAAAGCATAGACTGGCTGGGTAGTCAATGAAACAACACTTAAGTATAAACAGTATAACCATAGGCAAACACAAAGGGGAAGGGCTCGGAGAAACAGCAGTAGCGGCAGTCTCTACATGAGGTCTATGGTCGGCTAACGTTGGGGCCCTTTTAAGTAGGCATTGGTGCACTATAAGGATGCTTCTTACCCCTGGCAGCAGCATGATAATGGCAGGGGTGGCCCTGAACACAGTGAGTGATATCACAACAGCTCAATGGTAATGGGGCTAGGGTGTATTTGCAACTGCAGTTCAGATAGATATATTTGCAATAGTATGCAATTCAATGGGGAAAACACCAAGTAGTTAAGGCAAAGGCCAAGTATATCCTATATCCTGTTCTCCAGTGGCTTGTGTGTGGGTCACGAAACATGGTAGGCTAGCAGCCCTCTCATCAACTCCCAGGGTATCAGCAAAGTCTAGAGGAGGAAAGGGCCCCTCCGAATTCTGTAGATCACTCAGCGGTCTGGTTGATGAGAACGGATCTTTCTGATCTCTTGGCAGCACTTGGGTAAAGTGAGTCTTTAGTATCAGAGGCCTATGGCTCTTCTCGGGTGGCCTGTCTAGCCCCCCTCTCCATCAGGTTGGACTGCTCAGTTTCCTGCAGCACCGAGAGACCGGCTTTTTTCCTAGGCACCAGAAGATAAAGCACTTCAGGCTCCTCCTGCGACACACAAACAGTTGGGTTTCTGTAGTCCAGAAGGTCAGTTGTTCAAGCATATAGCTGCATTTTTTAACTATACTACGATTCCCAGTTTCTTATAGGGAAATTGGCTTTTTTTTGCAGTCTGGCGCTCCCCCTGGTGACCGGAGGAAAATTTAGCAATGATAGGAGGTAAATGCATACAGTTCAGTGTCTTAGTGTCATGCTATCGTACCCCAGTACCTGGTTCTAATCTTGGTGTGTTTTTGTGTGTTTCTTCCAGATATGTGCAGAAATCCAGTGTGAAACTTTTCCTCTGTGCATGAGCTTCATGTAATAAAGACCTGCCACTGCTGCTCTCTATATTTGTGCAGAGTGACTGGTCTTGTCTCCACCCCCTCTTCTAGTTTTCAGCAGGCAACCTGTAGTAGGTGAGGCCTACTGAGTCCCTCCCTCAGCTCTACTCTCTGCATGGGCTATGTACAGCACAGTGATGATGTCACCACTACACCTACAAGGTAATATCTGCATTTGTAAAAGCATTTGTTGTGCATAAAATGGGTTTAAATCCTGTGGCTGCTGAGGCATATATTTCAATAAAAGTTTTTTGTGCAGCTTTAAACTGCATGTTAAAATGGACATTTGTTTTTTATTTAATTGCAAAAAAGTTAATCATCTCTTCACAACTGAGCACAATTTTCAATTTTTTTATAGGGAATTAGCTGCTTGATGTAATTGCATATTTGTAAGAGGTAGTTTCTTGTGCTGTAGCCCAGATAGGGATAATTTTACAAGTACAGGCCCAAAATTGTATAGAAGATATATATGGCATGCATGAGTATACTGCTGCGCTATAAAGAATATATCTAATAAATTGCCTACATGATAAATAAGAATAAAGTTCATAGATATATGGTCATAAAATCTAAATGTTCCAAAAGTGAGGAGGAGCTGGTTACGCTGTGACGTCACGCCGCCGGAGCCTCGTGGAGGTCCGGCAGCCATCTTGGATTCTGGACAGTCAGTCCATGTTTTGCTATACACTAATGCTGTTTGATGCATCATTTTTAAATATTCATTTTGGGAGTTAATATCCCTCAATAAATTCCTTTACATACTACACTATGGACACCCTTTTGTTTAACTCCCTGGTGAAGTGAATTCATTTGCAGAAGCCCATTTACGATCCATCCCAGTACCCAGAGAGGGGATCTCCTGTCTGCCCAGGATACTACATCCACCAAACCCTGTAGGGGACCTCTGGCTGTCTTGGATCAACTTTAGACCCTGGAATCGCCTGTTGTGACATCTACCCTTCAGAGGGAGGATCACCTATCATCTGTTCTACCCTGATCCCATTGAGAGGACATCTATACCTATATATATATATATTCATATATGCGCATTTAAATTGTGCATCTGGTGAGTGCGCAGTTTTATTATTTCCTTCTGCACGAGCACCGGAATACCTAAAGCAGGCACCTTCAGAGCACAATTGTCAGTTTTGGAACATTTCGATTTTATGACCATATATCCATGAACTTTATTCTTATTTATCATATAGGCAATTTATTAGATATATTCTTTTTAGCGCTGCACTACGTTGTTTTATTCTGATTTACAGGTTTTATTTGGTTACCTACCATGCATAGCTGCTACTTGTGGTGCGCTCACATACCTTTTACCTTATGAGTATACTGCTCTTCCCATCTCATTGGTCATTTGGGTTTACACTAAGTTCAGTATAGCTATAGCTCCTCACTTTTTTCAGTATGTATCATTGGTACTGGCATTACTGTGACAAGCTTCAGTAAAACTGGGTTATGGATATGCATACTTCTCCCAGCCATCTAGGAGTTTCCTGGTCAGTGGTGCATGCTGGGAGAGAGTATAAATGTTTGGGGAGGTCACGTGATCGGGGTCCTCCTTCCCAGATCTTGGTTTGGTGTGGGTGTTTGAGAAACTGCTGTGCGTGCATGAAGGAACTGATAGGGACCTGTGATCGAGTTCCATAAGTCCCTCTGCCATTGACGGTGAACTGTGGAAGAGACTAGGAAAGCATCAAATATTATGATTTCTGTACTGCTGTCTACTTTTCTATTTTTCATGAGGAGCCTGCTTGTCTACTTGTTCTAGGGTGTCCTGTGCCCTTACCCTCTCTCCTTGAAATGTCTTTGTGTCCGCAATAAATTCACTTTTGTTCAGCTTTAAAAGTGACTGGTGCCAATTTTTCTACAGCTATCCACATCCCACCTTGCCTGACAACCTACACCATGAAGTGAAATGGCAACTGTAGAGTTTTCCTTTAAGACTGAGGGCCCATTGACCCATAGTTAAGCATTCTGTTGCAGTACAGCATGGAACCCTCCAGCTGTTGCGGAACTACAAGTCATATCATGCCTCAGCCTTTGGGAGTTATGCTTGCAACTGTCAACATTGCAAACCCTCATGGGAATCGTAGTACCGCAACAACTGTAGGGCCACAGGTTGAGCACCCATGCAGTACAGTAATGCACGCATGTTAATGTGCATTATGGCTCCTAACGTGCATTAAGGAAGCCCATTCATTGTGAACAGGCACCCACACACACCACAACAAATTAAAACGATATACATGTAGCGCTACCTCCTCAGGAGCCACTGAGTATTCTGGGTACCCTATTCACTACTGAGCCCTAAGAGTGTTGCCCTTGCTGACACCATCAAAATACCTTGGCCAGGTGACTCCCTGGCTGTCACACAAAGGATAAACATGGACACATTAGTGAGATAAAGGTTCAACTTGTCACAAAAATGGCAAAACAGACAAAATAAACCAATTGGCTGAGTTTTCAAAATGCCAAAACACCAGCTAGAAAATTGCAATTTAACACAATACAGTACCATTTTAAGCCACTCCCCACCCATCTTGCAGGACTGAAGATTTAAATGTGAGCTCCCGCATCGAGACATTCTTCTAAAATGAGCAAATAAAAGGAGATTGAAACAAAACAAACACTGGCTTGCTCACATGCGGACTTTCAGTGAGAAAAGTCAAGGTTTAACTCTCTGAAATCTAGGCAAGTAAATTGTCAGTGGAATACCCCCAAAACACAGTAAGAACTCTTCTGCCGGCTAGTTGGGGCCCTTACACTAGTGCATAATGGGGATGTAGGATAAAATAACTGATGGAGTTCCAGTTTAATAAGTACTGCTATAATGAAGAATTGCTATAAGGCTTTCAGCTCTCTTTCTCTGGCAGCTCTGCAACCTTCCAGCTCTTCAATCCCACTTGGCCCCCATGGATCCACTCTGCTCACTCACGTTCAGCCTCCAACGCCATCTCTCCCATCTACCCCCTAGTTCTCTTTTTTACATGCTCCGCCCCTTTGCCAGTACTCTTGGGTGGTGTAGTTTGGTTTAAGATAATCTGGATGAAAGAATCCTGCTCACGGCATACAAGACCCAGCGTCCCCAGCATTCCTGTATGGGTTGTGTGATAACTAAGTTGAGAAACCCTTCCATCTTGTGACCAAATACACATCTGCATAGCAGTAACATTGCATAGTGTTACATATACATTGTAATGAACAGTGGTGTGTTGTGTGTTGGGCTCTACTGTACAATGCTTTAGGGTATCATTCACATGAGTACCACTGCAATGCACCACACACAGAGCTGATGCACTGCCATTTGTCATAGTAAGGTGCATAAACACGTGCATTTTATTACAGTTTTCCAAAATATAAAAGTGCAAAATATAAAAATTTAATAAGCACTGGTATGATGAAGAATTGCTTTAAGGCTTCAGCTCTCTATCTCTGATGGCTCGGCAACCTTCCAGTTCTCCAATCCCACTTGGCTCTGCATGGATCCACTCTGTTCACTTACATCTGGCCTCCAACACTGTCTCTGCCATCTACAGCAAAAACAAAGACTTGCTCCTAGGAAGGTGTTACGATTTGATAGAATTAGTTACAGTATGTTTTTGATAGGTAAATTTAGTTTTCACACTGTAGTCAGAGTAAATATAAATATTTGTTAGGTAAAAGCATAGTTAGCTCACTGTACTGGGTGAGCTGTGATCATTTAGTGAGGTCTGCTCTGTGTGCTCAGCTGCTGCTAGTCTGCCTAGCTTCCTCTGTATCCAGGAAACTGTAGAAGTTTCTGGATGATAGGTGTGAAATTATGCAGATGGCAGCATGAATACTGATACAGCCTCATCCTATCCCAGAGGGAGGCTCTAAGGCATGCTGGGCAACAGTATATATATATTGACTACACGGGGCTCTGGGTCTTTCCTGTCCAGGACTGATCCAGCCTGGGAGAGGGCATGCTGCACTGTCTGGCAGCTACTGCCATGCGGCCTCAGATGGGCGACCTGAGGACGTGAAAGCTGAGACCCGGGTTCTGCTATGCTGACTGAGGGGGTGTCTACTGAAGAACTGGTCTGGTATCACAGAGGAAGGCATCCAGCTGCTCTTGGGCCTTGTGAGTACAGAGATCCCTAAGGATCTCAGAGACTTTGTGCTATTTATCTTTCTCTAGTGCTGGGAAGTCAGCTGCGGGTCTAGCAAAGGAAATACCAGCTGGTGTTCTGAAGAGCTTTGTCCACCTGGCCTACTTTTAAAAGGAACACTGCCCTGGGGCTCTAAAAAGTTGCTACTACTACTATCACTGTTACTGCTGCTACTTACTATCACTGCCTTAAAGCTAACGTCCACTGTTTGATTCAAGCGAGGATTCCAACATACACTATATTGCCAAAAGTATTGGGAAACCTGCCTTTACACACACACATGCACTTTAATGGCATCCCACTCTTAGTCCGTAGGGTTCAATATTGAGTTGGCCCACCCTTTGCAGCTATAACAGCTTCAACTCTTCTGGGAAGGCTGTCCACAAGGTTTAGGAATGTGTCTATGGGAATGTTTGACCATTCTTCCAGAAGCGTATTTGTGAGGTCAGGCACTGATGTCAGTCGAGAAGGCCTGGCTCGTAGTCTCCGCTCTAATTCATCCCAAAGGTGTTATATCGGGTTGAGGTCAGTCAAGTTCCTCCACCCCAAACTCGCTCATCCATGTCTTTATGGACCTTGCTTTGTGCACTGGTGTGCAGTCATGTTGGAACAGGAAGGGGCCGTCCCCAAAATGTTCCCACAAAGTTGGGAGCATGAAATTGTCCAAAATGTCTTGGTATGCTGATGCCTTAAAAGTTCCCTTCACTGGAACTAAGGGGCCAAGCTCAACCCCTGAAAAGCAACCCCACACCATAAGCCCCCCCTCCACCAAATGTTATGCTTTACACAATGCAGCCAGGCAAGTACCATTTGGCGACAGCCAAACCCAGACACATCCATCAGATTGCCAGACAGAGAAGCGTGATTCGTGACTCCAGAGAACATATCTCCACTGCTCTAGAGTCCAGTGGCAGCATGCTTTACACTTTGAAGGGGTGTCTCAATACTTTTGGCAATATAGTGTAGCATACCCAAAAGATTAGATAAAGTCCTCAAGTGTATATAGTTCCTATTTTTGTAGTATTCCACTCATCTCTCATATCCCTATCCAAGTTCTCCAAAAATAAAAACAACAAAAACAACACCCCTAGACTGTTTATTGGAGAAACACGTGAATGAGCCCATGTGCCTGGCTGTGGCGCAACGTAACTGGGGAGGACCTGGACCGTATTCCTGTGGCTCTTACAGGATTAGCACTACATCTAAATTATAAAAAGAAATTTAAAAATGATGATTAGTTTTATTTATATAAGAATTTAGGGCATTATACCCATAATCAATGTATAAATAATAAAGTGAGAGATCCAGTATTAGTGAACAAAATGATATTTGTATTGTGCTTTCTGCACAATTGTTTTTCAATCTAAATTCTGCTTTGTCCTTCTATTAACCAATGTTTGAGCCAGGGAACATATGTAGACAATAAAAAATTTAAATTTTAATGCCACAAATTAAAACAATTTGTAGAGAACTCCAAACAATGTCCATCTTTGAATTAACATTTCAGACTCAGACAGGCAACATAATAATATCCTCAAACCTCTATGGACAAAGATTTTAAAAAATCATTCTATGTCAATTTGTTCGATGAATGCCAGTAATATAAGTTCCCGAAACCTGTTTTATATTACCTTCTCACTAGCTCTAGTACATTACAACTCAGTTTGAAAGAAAGAGGGCTTGCACGATCAACCATTACCTCCTTGCTTAGTGCTGCCAAGCTGGTCTTTCACAGCTAGAATTTTTTAGATGTGGGTGGCCCTGTCACCATTACTCGGCTTGACAAACTTAAGCTGGCCACACACTAGTAGATTTTCTAATGAACAGTATAGCAGCAAGTGAAGACAGTGACAATCACTATCCCTCACTTGTACAGCACTTATACAAAATACATCAGTAAAATGTAAACAATTAAAACAAGTACACAATAAGGTGCTAACAGTGTAGTATTTTTATTGAAAAAATTGGAATACAGAAAAATTGCAGAGCAAACAATTTGCTCTGCAATTTCACTGTATTCCCATTTTTTAAATAAAAATACTACACTATTAGCACCTTATTGTTTCTGGCTTGTCACTAACGAGCCTCCAAGGTGGAGAGATCCCTATTTTTCTGAGCTGTTTATCCGGTGGTTTGAGAGTTCCTTGGAGCTGTCCCTGGATGCTGAGAGGGTCCTGTGAGAGAGGTCTGGAGTTGCCTTGTATGCTGACCGTGTGCCAGATGATTCCACAATCCTTACCTGTACCCAGATGACCACAAAGGGATAATATATATACATGTGCTTTAATTCTGCGCTTCTGGTGAGTGCAATAATATTATCAGTTCCAGTCAGAGATTTCACCAACACGGATCATCTGAATTTTGGACTTTATTTACTCCGCTGATTTTATGTCAATATTCATCAAACACTAAAGTCACTGCATTTTATTTATTTCACTTGCTGATACGTCATTACATGATGGTTCACTTTATACTCGTTTATCACTTATAGCGCAATCAAGCGCCCAAGCCAGTCACTTTGATGTTTTCTTTATTGCTGCATTTTTATATACATATATTCCCTATGTACTTGGATTCTCTGAAGGATGCGGGATCGCTGCCACCAATATGTGACGATTCCACGATCGCTGTCACCAATATGTGACGAACGAGGCGTCAGACCCCAGCCCTTCTCACCAAACTCGTGACCGAAGGACTAGCCAATCTAAAACCACGATGTCACGTGCGTAACAATGCCACACCCAGCCGCACCCTGCACAACGATTTTCCAGCTAATTGGACCACAATCAATGTACCGGCAGCCTGAGCGATTGTTACTGGGTCAGGTTAATTACGCAATTAACCTTTCACACTGTCACCACCTCCTTTTTGTACAGAGAGAGAGGAAACTCGGCGATATCAACTATAACACTATAATGGTTGAGATATAAAACGGTCACCGCAGGCCGGTTATACAGAGGGTTATACAAACACAGTAGCGTTCTCTTTAGAGGCAGGAATTCGTAAATTGCAATTAAGAGCTATAGAAACAGTTCAACACTTTCAGAAGGAAAGATTTATTACTAAAAGGTCAAATGGGTGCAATAAAAATATTTACAGAAAAAGATGTAACTAAGATATATATATATATATATATATATATATATATATAAATATACAGAGACCAACAGCACAGCAAAGAGATATCAGAGAGAGGTGAAAGGGTTAAGGTACTTGCCAAAGTCCTGGGTTAGCAGATCCAAGTTTCAGAGCGAAAGGGCACGGGTCTCCCCAGGTGGTACTGATGTTAAAAAGGGAGACGTCTTCAACTTTCCTCTCTTAGGCTTGACAGCCCAAGTTGTAGTTCCCCAGCAGGGGGTGTCTCTGAAGTCAAGTACTAATACCCCATTTAGGGCAAGGAGGTCTGGGCTTAGCCCTAAACTAGAACCAAAATCTCGTCTAGTTCATATTTTGGCTCATAACTTCTCCAATGCACAAGTGACACTCCACCCGCGGGTAGATTATTATGTAGACACGTCTGAGGATTGATTAGATATGAATTATGAAATTATACACTGAATGGTTCCTGAGATCTACTTTTCTGCTTTCCTATGTATTCGAGACAAGGAGAGTGACCCATCAAATTGTTCGTCTCCTCTTAGCCAATCTGACGATATGTCTGGTTTTTATGTAAGTCTCTCATATTCCAAGATATGAGACATAGGGGAAAAATGGATTTTGAGAAGTGTTTATCTGATTCGTGCTTCTGTTGGAATGCCTTGAACTCCCGGGAAAGCTTGCCTTATCTTATACGAGGTGTTATATGGTACACCTCGCCCAGACAGCCAGGGACCTAGCTCAAAAATGTTTTATACCTCTGGGGTTCCCTGCTGTGCTGGCCTGCCAGTGACACACAGCCAGCACCACACACACTGGCCAAATGTCTCTGTGCCTCTCAGAGAGGGAGGGGGAAAAGTATGAGGGGAGAAAATTTTTTTGTCAGGATGGTTAACCCCTTTGCCAAGATGGAGGTTGAAGCCAAAATGGTTGAACCGCGTCCATCTCTGTGTGTACGCGTGCTACAGATGCCTCTGTCCAATACCAGCCCGACAATTCTCCTGTGAACTTCCCCTCCGGACCAGATCCTCATCCTCAGTTAACCCTGTTTAAATTAGCTCAAGCTCCTTTCAGATAGTAGGCCTCCCCAGCCCCCCCTGAGCTGGGACCTTGATGAACTCTTGCAGGCTTCACCTATACTGTCCAGAAGGACAGCAGTTCTTAAGGCCAGGATCTTCTTCTCCTGGACAAGATCCCTGCTGCTCCAGGCCCCATACTATTAATGCACTCCTCAGCCACCCACTGGGCTCTTCTTCCCCAGGGATTGGCTGAAACCACATGAATATTCAGGCTCAGAGTCTGTCTATTCCAATCCACTAGAAGAGGAAAGCAATTCTTTTTGCAGCCAGTGAGACCCAGAACAGCCAAAAATAATCGCACACTTCTTCAATGATTACAGAGGGGCCAAAGAACTACATTTACCTAAACCTCTCTAGTAACCTATTTTAGGAGGGTGCTACATAGCCAAACAAAAATTGTGTTAATTTGGAGAGTAAATACCAGTCTTAGTTCCTAGACAGTTCCAAACTATTTTAATCCAGCTGAAAAGCAGTGAATTTCAAATCCAAAGTGACACTCAGTGACATATAAACCAATGTTGACCTCCTGTGATGTTTCCTCCACTGCTCGGAAGGATTACGTACTCACAGGAGGTGTCTGCCTGTCTAGCTATAGACTAGGCTTACAAAGCATGTGAGTTTGAACCCACAATCCTCCACTATCAATGTGCTCAGCAGGCTCTTACCCCAGGAATGGATGGATAAATGGATTAACCAGAAAAGAAAACTGACATAGTTAATAAATTACAGACTCAATATGTTAATCTAAACATAGATATACTTACATTCCTAAAAAGCGGAACCAGCAAAGCCTTCACAAAAGTGTCATCAATACCCTGTGTCTGGATCAGCCTTCTAATAAAGCATGTGAAGACAGCTTCTCCGGCTCACATAGGCAAACCAAGGATCAATGCAAACTCCTTCCAACTGGCAGCATTAGGCTCCACTGGGAATCTCTAGGGAGGACCCAATATAGGGGAGGTCGAAGCAGCATGGGAAGGGGTCCTTTTTGTAAAGTTAAATCCCCCTGTGGCTCCCTTGCAGTACCCAAAGCCGGTGGGAGAAGAGAGGAGGAGAACCTGGAAGCTGCACGGGAGCCACAGGGGATCAGTGCTATGAGGGTGGGAGCATTTTCGAGGACAGGTGGAGCGGCATCAGCTCCTCCATGGGTGCAGTGTGTGAGGACACAGTGGGCCCCACCCCCTCAGGGCCCATGTGTACCACACACATTGCACCATGGATCATACACAACCAACTTGACAAATGTTATTCAAAAGTACTTCAAGAAACATTTGCTTTTAACATTTGATTTTGGAGTGAATGGACTTTTCCAAATTAAAACTACATTTACTGTTAAAAATTTGTTTGTTCAATAAAAATGTTCCCTTCTATATCATTTAAATGTTCTCATCGTTGCAGTTGAAAACAAATGTCGATTTGACTCCAATAACAATTAAAAAATCAAACAAATGTTCTTACAAAGAGACTTTTTCAAACAAAATTATACTAGTGTGGACAGCTTTAGATTAAAAAATGGAAGGAGCTGGGTGGAAATTAGTGGTCCAGCCTGATAGGATGCAGTCACTAATATATACAGTATCCGTTCACGCTACATATAACCGTGTCAGTCCCCGTGAATATAAATTAATGTACTTTGTGTACAGCAAACCAAATCGTCGTCTTCTATTCACAATACCTCGAAACATAGTACATTATCCTTAAATGCAAGTATAATAGGTGTGTGTGAATTGTAATTCATGTTCCCGTGAAAAATTGATAAATATCTTCCCTAACCAAAATTAATACTCCACAGGAAGTGATGTCAGACATTATCGAAAGTATTATGTTGAGTTTATTTATTTCAAGGTATTGTGAATAGAAGAGGATGATTTGGTTTGCTGTACACAAAGTTTTGAAGGAGCACCAAGTACTGGGGACTATATGAAGATCTAAATAAGGCGCATGGACCTATATTTACAACCAACATATTGAACATTGATTTATATTCACGGGGACTGAAACTATTATTTGTAGCATGTCCGGATACTGTATATATTATTGCTGATGTCCAGGGTGTAAGGATAGAATAGACGGTCAGAGGGGCTTTTTGTGTAGGGGGGTGTTGTTTTATACACATAGGATGCAGTCACTGTTTGAGTTTACAAGCAGTCGCGGGTGTCACAGCTTCTTGAATATACTAGCCAGCAATGGAGGTTCCTCCATCCACACTGTTTAGCAAGGGCGGGGAAATCAACTGATTTCTGTCATTCAGTCCACGAGGCTAAACATGTGTATGGCTAGCCTCAGCATTTTTTAGGTGCTCTGTCACATAAGCAGGGGCAGCAGAGATAAGATCTCATCTTTTGGGTGATGCTCCTACCATGTCCAATCAAAAGGCAGATGACTCAGGAATGACTAACTGGTATTGCTTATTTGTAAGAAGAAACATTGAGTTGAGTTTCCTAGCTCTGCTTTAAGATGGAAGGGTGTGATTCTCAAGGCTCAACAGGATAACATGTATTGCCAGGTAAAACAGGTCACATTTATTTATCCAGCTGTTTGGCTGGAGATCATCTTTAAAATCATTCCTTTAAGCTATGAACTAGTGAACCACCCATTTTTGACCTTGTCACCTAATTTTAAAGTTGAAATCTGGTTTGATGCTTTTGCCCAACCTTCAAGAGTAAGGCCAAATTCCAACCAAACCTTTTCTTCAAGATACATTGGAAAATTGGTTAGAATCTCCATCTAGTTTTTATGTTTTTCTGTGTAATCAATGAGGAGAAAGGTTTCCTCACTTCATGTTCTGGTGACAGGTGGTAAGAGGCACAGTAAGTCATGGAAATGAGGACAGATAGCAAGAAAACACTTTGGTAATAGAACGGTAAAGGGCAGGATCTCTGTACTGGAGACCCTTCTCATTTCTTGTTCTTGTGTCCCTGGGACATGAAATGAAAGTAAAGCTCCACAATAGAGTAAGAGACATCAATTAAGATTTAAAAGAACTTTTTAAAAAGGAAAATTCAACTCAAGAATAAAAATAAAAAATGTTGCAGTTTACAGTCCTTTCAACAAATACAGAAAATATCTGTTGATCTTGCTAAAAATGCAATCACCTCGTCACTTACTGTGAGCTTCACCAGAGAATATTGTCCTTACTAGCTGTATTTTCCTTCTATCAATTGCCCTGTCCCCATGTAATTGTGATGAAGAGACATGGTTATGTTTGTAGTTCCTTTCAGTCTGTAGGCAAGTATAGGCTGCAGTATATCCTCTAATCTGAAAGCGTCGTTGTGCCGTTTCTTCAGGCTGCAGGAGCCTATTGAGGAATTATTGTCCCCTGCTATGGGATCAGGCAGCCATCTTATGGAGGAATGGAATCCTATTGGATACCCAAATTCCACAAGATTTAGGCAGCCATTTTGAATTAAATGATTGCATATAAACAGGAGATTTTACGTCATTTGTTGTGCCGGCAGTCTGGGATGTAGCTAGGTTTGCTAGTGGTTACAATTGTTTTTCTCTGTTTGGAAGCTTTGTTCCTTAACTTTAAGGGATATCAAGTGCAGGTATCCAGCGACAGCAGGGATGACCAGTTCAGTAGATGTACTTGAGAAACTGGAATCAGACTAAGTAAGAATAAAATAAAGTTTAATAATGCACACAATACCAATCCAACACCAACAGTCTATAAGAAAAGCAAAAGTGAAAAATAAATGTGCCAGTGAAACAAAACAAAACCAACAACCTAACTATAATGCACTATATACAGTGGAGGGAAGCTGACATAACAGAGCGTGACCAGGACTGTGATCAAGGGGAGCAGAGATGGGGTAACAAGATACAAGATACAGGATAACGCAGGGATCAGGAAGATTAGCAAGCAGGGATATGGCTAACAGGTAAAACATTGAAGCACTGATGAAAAGTCAAGGGAGGGGGTTATATACCTTCCCAACAGCCAGCCTCAGGTGGAACCTTATACCTGGGATGTGCTAGCTGCTGGGCAACACCCGCTGGTGGCCAACAGAACTGCACCCTTCAGCTCTGGTAACCACAGTGCCACCAGCACCAAGTGATCCAGGTCCTGACACTATGACACAAGGAGGATTAAATGAATTGCTTGCAATGCTGAACTGCAGTGACCATTATGTGGAAGACCATGAACAATGCTTAGTTATGAAGTGTCTTCAACCCTAGGGGTGGCCATTTTGGGTGAGCCTGTGTAGTATAGTATGTGAGTTATACGGATTGTAATTAGTCAAAGGAGGACACAGAGGAAAGGGCTATGGATTGCTGTGCATCAGCCAGATGGAAAGAACTAACACTTGTGGGAGATGTAGTCCCCAGACAGACTAAACCTGTATTACAGATTGGTTCTGGGACTGCATATGCAAGCATCACCAGAGCTCTGTGGAGAGGAAAAATAAGGTCTTTTTCAGGGCTCAAGGCAGATGTGGTAAGGACATTGTGAGAGGCAGAACATGCTGCAGGCTGTTAGCAGAACATTATATCACTGCATCAGGGACAAAGAGAGGCAAAGTAGCGACATTTCCTTGTACATTAAAAATATGCCCCTGTTGCTGATTGGTGCTGCCACCTGTTTGTTGGGGAGACAACCACTCTTGCTGATTGGAGCTGCTGTCTGATCGTTGGGGAGACAGCCACTCTTACTGATTGGAGCTGCTGCCTGATCATTGGGGAGGCAGCCACTCTTGCTGATTGGTGCTGCTGCCTGATCGTTGGAGAGAATGCTGCTACCGCTGAGTTCACTGGGATGCCAAAGAAGAATTGAGCGAGACCAGCTGTTGCTCCATGAGTTTGTAAGAGGCCACTTGCCAAACCCTGCTGGATCCCATTAAAGAAGAACAGTATTGTTTGCATGGGACACAGTGCAGTCGCCTATACTCAGGTTCGTAGGAGCTTTATCTGACTGTTCCAATGCTAGAGTTTGGGACAAAAGTTACTGACTAGAACAGAAAGGAATTGCCAAACGATTATATTAGGCATATCACCCCCAGTATAGGGCTTAGGGGTAATTCTCTGCACCATTGGCTTGTTATGAATGATATAATTTGTTGGTACTGTTTATTTCATTGTTTACCAGCTGTCTACTGACTACTTCTTCTCATCTCCAAAACTTGGGGTGGGGGTTCTGTAGTTCACAGAAGATAGCTAAGAAGGTAGAAACAATTGAGATTTTAGTTCAGTGTACAGGTACAATGACAAGGATACTGTGTTTCTAGCAGGATCAACAGTTAATTGCAGAACATTTTCTTTGCCTTAAAAAAGAAAACTAATGCAGTCACCACATCTAGCTTGTAAGCTGCAATATATCACTTTTTTTTTCTTGGGTTTAGATATTAAATGTTAAAATTCAGGAAGTTAAAGCCTAGCAATCCACCTTAACTGAGGTTATGGCCGCTATGATCTTTTAACATGTAATATGTAATATATTGCAATTCACCAATCCTTACCTGTGATGGCTGCATTAGTTTTAATTTTTCTGGCTTTTTTCCTTTATTTTCACCTGGTGATCCAGCCAGTAATACACTTACTGTCCTAGGGTGACAATGCTTGCTTATCTTACCTATGGAGGGGGAGCATTGTCATCCTAGGCTGCTGTCCTGATTGGGATAAGAAACACTTTTCCTCACCTTATCACCATTACATGGGGGGGTAGGTGTTCGTAGATATTATTTTAGTGCACTAAAAGTTACAAGCACACTGGAATTCTGCCAAGATCAATTGGTATCGGTGTTTAACGCACAGCCCGATATCTACGTCAGACACTAAAGCTGGCTGGTTTTATCTTGCCTACAGCAGCCCCTATTCCTATAATGCTATATGTTTTGCCCCACTTTCATGCATTCTTCAACAGCATGAGGTTATTATTTTTTTTGTAGCTTTTTGACATCTAGAAGTAGTTTTAGGCCACTGCAACTTGTTTACTAATGTGCTTTTGGTATATTTATATGTCCTCCCCACCTATTTAGGGCTGGTTAGTTTAGTATTAGCTGGGCCCTCCCCACTTCTTCCATGTTCCCTCAGTCAATGTCAGTTATTCACAGAGACAGGGAAAGTCATTGTCTTCTTACACTTCAAAAGTCTGGAAAAACATCCTCTGTACTGCAAGTATCTGAAGTAAGATTGCATTGGATTTAACGTCTGTGGCTTATTGAAGAGTTAAACTGCCTGTGGATGGTGCCAAGTCAACAGCTTACAATATTGTCTGGACAGACTGGGGTTTATTTACTAAAGCTGGAGAGTCCAAAATCAGACTCCCTTCTGCATAGAAACCAATCAGCTTCTAACCTCAGCTTGTTCAATGAAGCTTTGGCAATGAAACCTGGAAGCTGATTGGTTTCTATGCAGAAGGGAGTCTGATTTTGGACTCTCCAGCTTTAGTAAATAAACCCCACTGGGTCTATGGAGGTAGGTCAATGCATAAACGGCATTTGAAACAGAACTCTGTAGTTCCTGGTTAATACAGTTACTGTCATAAGCACTACTCAAGAGTGCAAACTACTCGTGCCCTCTCTGTCCCCGTCCTCTATTCATAGAATCTGTACTATAGCTGCCATAGTGAAAAGTGCACTATGAATGCAAGAAGGGGGCGGAAAGGGCAGGCATATTTGACACTCTTGATGAGTGCCTATGACAGGTCCAACACAGCTGTATTAACCCCCACAGCACCGGAAGGTTACTGGATTGAAATCTTCAGTACCAAGAAGAGAATTCCCAAATATGGGAAGAAGGGGACTTTACTTGTACCAAGGGAAGACACAATCTTCAGTACCAAGAAGAGAATTCCCAAATATGGGAAGAAGGCGACTTTACTTGTACCAAGGGAAGACACAATCTTCAGTACCAAGAAGAGAATTCTCAAATATGGGAAGAAGGGGACTTTACTTGTACCAAGGGAAGACACAATCTTCAGTACCAAGAAGAGAATTCCCAAATATGGGAAGAAAGGGACTTTACTTGTACCAAGGGAAGACACAATATTCAGTACCAAGAAGAGAATTCTCAAATATGGGAAGAAGGGGACTTTACTTGTACCAAGGGAAGACACAATCTTCAGTACCAAGAAGAGAATTCCCAAATATGAAAAGAAGGGGACTTTACTTGTACCAAGGGAAGACACAATCTTCAGTACCAAGAAGAGAATTCCCAAATATGGGAAGAAGGGGACTTTACTTGTACCAAGGGAAGACACAATCTTCAGTACCAAGAAGAGAATTCCCAAATATGGGAAGAAGAGGACTTTACTTGTACCAAGGGAAGACACAATCTTCAGTACCAAGAAGAGAATTCCCAAATATGGGAAGAAGAGGACTTTACTTGTACCAAGGGAAGACACAATCTTCAGTACCAAGAAGAGAATTCCCAAATATGGGAAGAAAGGGACTTTACTTGTACCAAGGGAAGACACAATTATGTTAAAATGTGAATAACTTTATTTACAAAAAAACTAAAAGAACAATACTAAAAATGACTGCTGCGGGGGAGTATGGGGGTGCAAAGTACTGAAGATTTTAACTAAGACAGCAGTTACCAGAAAAAGGGAAACTTTTCATTGAATGTACAGTAAGTACAATGCTGATTTTTACAAAATAAAAACTAAACTTAGGCTTTATACAATGTGACTTTTAGCCACATCTTTGATTTCTATGATATTACATTACTGGATGAAAAACATGATGGCATTTTAGATTTCACAGTTCTTCTTCCTTCCATACATCCACTTAATGGTAACTATACAGGGGTTCAGGTGTCCATTCCTTTGACTCGTATGTTGCTTGCTTCTCAGAATCACAATAATTCAAGTGAAGGATCTGCTGTGAGGAACGGATCTTCCATTATCTAAGTACAGTGTACACACATGGGGGTTTATTTACTAAAGCTGGAGAGTCCAAAATCAGACTCCCTTCTGCATAGAAACCAATCAGCTTCTAACCTCAGCTTGTTCAATGAAGCTTTGGCAATGAAACCTGGAAGCTGATTGGTTTCTATGCAGAAGGGAGTCTGATTTTGGACTCTCCAGCTTTAGTAAATAAACCCCATGATGTCACTGTTTATTCATGTAATTAAGTACAGGACTCCCAGCAGTATTGTTTCTCAATAATGAAGCCATGCTCATACAAAAAGCTAAATGTGAGTGTGTGCCATTCCAGAAAATAGCAGAGAACAATGACTCCATGTGAACAGGTCTTGTTCTGGTACCATTGATCAGAGGTGAAGAAGCCCCAAGCAAGGTCTACTGAACAGAAATGAGGTTTGGATTTGCTCCGACCATGGATGTTGGTTTGAAACTCGCAGTCGCAGAGAATTTATGTGCAGAATCACAAGCAAATTTTTGTCAACTGTAACCTTTAACCCTTTCACTGCCAGCACCGTTTATCCTTTTTTTTTTCCTTTTTTTTTGGGGCCTGAAAATCAGTTAAAACCCCCAAATATTATATAGGGATCCGAGAGAATATAGTTTGTACTTGTGATTTTATGAGGTTCATCAAGCCCACATTTTCAGTAACAAAAACACTAAAAGGGGGATTTACTAAAACTGGTGCACACAGACTATTTTAAGAGACATTAGGGGGTTTATTTACTAAAGCTGAAGAGTGCAAAATCAGACTCACGTCTGCATAGAAACCAATCAGCTTCTAATCTCAGCTTGTTCAATTAAGTTTTGGCAATGAAACCTGGAAGCTGATTGGTTTCTAAGCAGACGTGAGTCTGATTTTGCACTCTCCAGCTTTAGTAAATAAACCCCACGGGGTCTATTAGACCATTAAGGCATGTAATCCTTTTAGTAACATTGGTCTAAACCTTTAAAATTGCAAGAGCAAATAACAGATATTTAAGATCCAGGAAGGTCACTAACCCAAGCAGGGGCGGACTTACCATTTGGAAACTTGGGCACAGCCCGAGGGCCCGGGGCCAGTAGGGGGCCCCATGAGATGCCCCTGGTACCTTTTTCATAGGCTTTTTTGAGTTTGGGCAAGGACACAGGGGCCCCATGATCCCCTATTGCCCGGGGGGGGGGGGGGCCCATGAGTTGTCACTCCGCCATTGAACCCAAGTCATAACTTGCAGATCACTACTCTAAAGTTCGGTTTTAATGGGAAACTTTCTGTCAGCACAGGAGATGATTAGATAAATGTAGCTACACAAAGAGACTAGGACCAAACAATGTATAATTAAGTACATTTATTATCAGTAAGTAAAAAGACATGCACCCACCAGCAATTTGTGAACATAAACAACAAGTGACCCACAACCAAAAATGCGTAAGTAACAGGAACCTAGCAAACTAACTATATACAATATGTACAAATATAAACAATATGGGAAGCAAGGGTAACATGGGCAATGCAAGAAAAAGGGGGAATCATGACTGGGTACAGGAACAAGGCAAGCAGCAGTAAGGGAAAAGGATGGAAGGATAGTTCAAGAGCAGGATGGCTCTGGCAGCAAGAAAATCAATCAAAACACTGATGCAAGGTGTGTTAGTAGAGACAGGCTTACGTGCCCTCCAAACAGCTGAGGCCACATGGAGCTGATTGCAGGAACCTGATGGCTGCTTGGAGACACTCACTGGTGGACACCAGAACTGCAGCTTTACACCCAGGGAAGCACAGTGCCACCAGCAGGTGAGGCAAGTCCTGACACTTTCTCTAAGAGAGGTTTCTCTGATAACAGAAGTTAAGATCACTGTCTTGGGTCTAATGCAGTGCTCAGCCTCTGTGAAATGAAAATCTCCCAGCTAGATAAAAATTTTCAGGAGACTGTAAACCCCACTGTTCCATACCCTCCACAAGTCTTCCCCATTACAGATCAACTACCCTGTTCCCCTTAGAGCCAGTTTACAAACTTTACTCAGGCATTGGCTACACCATTCTCTTCTTAGAAAGAATGAGAGACAGGTCCTGAGCACTTTTCTGCAGAAAACATTTACTTTGCTTGTATAATGTGTACCTCTTCCACGACTTCCTGTAACAGCAAAGTCAACAGTGCAGACGTCCCTTGCTAGCCTCCAGAAAACTCTCCAAAGCCTGTCCCATTTTCCGGAACCTCCTACCCAAATCCATGTGGTTATCCCTCACTATATATGCCTTTAGGTAAGCCGTGAAAGCTCATCTCTTCTTTCTCCTAACCCTGATGAAGTCACGTGTCTAGTGAAGCCGGGTGATGTAATATCTAGTTTTTCGAGACCAGAAGTTGCGGTAATATGTATGGGGCAGCACAGTGGCTAATTGGTTAGAACTTTCACCTGGCAGCACTAGGGTTTTTGGTTGGAATCCCAACCATGGCACCACCTACCTGGAGTTTGTATGCTCTCCCTGCGCCTGTGTTGGTTTCCTCCAGGTACTCCAGTTCCCTCCCACACTCCAAAGACATGCTAGAAGGTTAATTGGCTCCTGTCTAAATTGGCCCCAGTATGTGTATGTATGAATGTGAGTTAGGGACCTTAGATTGTACTCTCCTTGAGGGTTAGGGACAGATGTGAATGTACCATATATATATGTATACAATGGGGCAAAAAAGTATTTAGTCAGCCACCAACTGTGCAAGTTCTCCCACTTAAAAAGATGAGAGAGGCCTGTAATTGGCATCATAGGTAGACCTCAACTATGAGAGACAAAATGAGAAAAAAAAATCCAGACAATCACATTGGCTGATTTGGAAAGAATTTATTTGCAAATTATGGTGGAAAATAAGTATTTGGTCAATATCAAAAGTTCATATCAATACTTTGTTATATATCCTTTGTTGGCAATGACAGAGGTCAAATGTTTCCTGTAAGTCTTCACAAGGTTGGCACACACTGTTGCTGGTATGTTGGCCCATTCCTCCATGCAGATCTCCTCTAGAGCAGTGATGTTTTGGGGCTGTCGCTGGGCAACACGGACTTTCAACTCCCTCCAAAGGTTTTCTATGGGGTTGAGATCTGGAGACTGGCTAGGCCACTCCAGGACCTTGAAATGCTTCTTACGAAGCCATTCCTTCGTTGCCTGGGCGGTATGTTTGGGATTATTGTCATGTTGGAAGACCCAGCCACGTTTTATCTTCAATGCCCTTGCTGATGGAAGGAGGTTTGCACTCAAAATCTCACGATACATGGCCCCATTCATTCTGTCCTGTATATGGATCAGTTGTCCTGGTCCCTTTGTGGAGAAACAGCCCCAAAGCATGATGTTGCCACCCCCATGCTTCACAGTAGGTATGGTGTTCTTTGGATGCAACTCAGCATTCTCTCTCCTCCAAACACGACGAGTTGTGTTTCTGCCAAACAGTTCTATTTTGGTTTCATCTGACCATATGACATTCTCCCAATCCTCTTCTGGATCATCCAAATGCTCTCTAGCAAACTTCAGACGGGCCCGGACATGTACTGGCTTAAGCAGGGGGACACGTCTGGCACTGCAGGATCTGAGTCCCTGGTGGTGTAGTGTGTTACTGATGGTAGTCTTTGTTATGTTGGTCCCAGCTCTCTGCAGGTCATTCACTAGGTCCCCCCGTGTGGTCCTGGGATTTTTGCTCACCATTCTTGTGATCATTTTGACCCCACGGGGTGAGATCTTGCGTGGAGCCCCAGATCGAGGTCTTGCGTGGAGCCCCAGATCGAGGGAGATTATCAGTGGTCTTGTATGTCTTCCATTTTCTAATTATTGCTCCCACAGTTGATTTGTTCACACCAAGCTGCTTGCCTATTGCAGATTCAGTCTTCCCAGCCTGGTGCAGGTCTACAATTTTGTTTCTGGTGTCCTTCGACAGCTCTTTGGTCTTCACCATAGTGGAGTTTGGCGTGTGACTGTTTGAGGTTGTGGACAGGTGTGTTTTATACTGATAACAAGTTCAAACAGGTGCCATTGATACAGGTAATGAGTGCAGGACAGAGGAGCCTCTTAAAGAAGAAGGTACAGGTCTGTGAGAGCCAGAAATCTTACTTGTTTGTAGGTGACCAAATACTTATTTTCCACCATAATTTGCAAATAAATTCTTTCCAAATCAGCCAATGTGATTGTCTGGATTTTTTTTCTCATTTTGTCTCTCATAGTTGAGGTCTACCTATGATGCCAATTACAGGCCTTTCTCATCTTTTTAAGTGGGAGAACTTGCACAATTGGTGGCTGACTAAATACTTTTTTGCCCCACTGTATATATAGTATATATATAGCGCTGCATAAATTGGCAGCACTATGAAAGTACCTGTAATAAATAAATAACTACCCCTTGTTATCCCATGCAATGTTATAGTCTGTCTGGCTGTTATGATTATGTGAGTGTTATCTGTTATTTGTGCCTTTTCTACTAAAGTAAATTACTACACTATATTGGCAAATCTCTTCCTCTTCTGAGGTTTATTACAGCATCTTAAAGGGTTGTCCACCAGGACTGTTTGGCAATGAAAATATGCTTCCACTGGTGGTTGACCATGATTAAGGCCTAAAGCGCATGTGACCTATATGTATGTATGAGTCTACTGTTGAGGTGAGCATAAAATTTGACTGGTAAGGGGGTACATTGCCTTTTGGGGTGAAATTTGAGGATATCACAGTTGATACTGCAGAGAGCACTTTTTGGATTATTTATGGGACTTTGAACACACTGTTTTATATTTTGTATCAATTATTACAGGGATTCAAGTGTGTGTTTTGTTCATGAACTGTTTACAGTAGTTATTTTATTTTTCTGAGTAACTTGTGAATTCTGATGCTTTTTGATGCTTTATGATGTATTAATTGAATTATTTATTGGAAAATGGTAAGCAGCGCAGTACTGTTTTGAGATTATTCATCTCTTTGGGGAGCTCTATCCCACTGTCACAAGTTAGCCTATAGTTTCTTGTTTGTGTATTCTTACCTCCTTGCTGCAGTGGTGTTCCTGATTCCTTTCACATGTGTTTGTCTGTGCTCACCTATGGGCGTTGTCTGCTATTTTCTGGGTTTTATTTCCTTCCCTTCCATCACTTCCTGGCCCGCCTCCTTGTTTTCCTGCCTATATAAGACATGCTCAGTCTAGCCCACTTTGCCTGAGCAACTTCTTAGTTCTCTGAGCTCCTGTCTGTTGCTATTCCTGTATCCTGTATCTGACTACATGTGTACCGACTCCGGCTTCGTCCACTGACTGTGCTTCTTTGCTGCTCGCCCTGACCTCAGCTTGTCTATCGGATTTCCTTCTGTCTCCTGCCATTGTAATCTGCTCAGACGAGCAGTCTCCGCATCCTCAGCTGGGCGTACCTGGGGGCTGCGACCTGGTTCTAGCTTGCTGTAAGTCCATCCCTGCCATCAGGGGCTCTGGTGAAGAAGCAGGCTGGGGCTTAGTCTCTGCACCCTGGGGAACCCCGAGTTGGCGATCTACAAGATCTCACTACCACAGGTGCGTGACACCCACCTCAACTGCATTTTACTTGCTCGAACAACTCACTGCCTCCATAGTTATTACATTTTGCATCACCTGCTCTTACAAGCAGAGCCCTCCTTAACTTCTTGTCTTAAACTGTACTGTTTAGTGAAGTGTCACACAAACTGTTGGCAGTATATAAATCCTGTATATTACCAATAAGGATAACACATCATCTCCCATGGCAAGTTTCAGGGCTCATCGCATTTGTTCTGTTCTTCACAGGGCATCGTTACTAGTGTCAGAAGGAAAGTCTGAGAACCTACATGTCCCCATCTAGTCCACTTTCTCAGCAAATAGCAGCATAGCTCATAACACATTCTTCCCAACTAGGGGCAATCATCTGCTTTTCCCTTATATCACCCTCCTAGTTAGATGCTAGGATTAGGTAAATTCAGTTCTGGGCTCACTGTAATCACTGTGGCTGTTGGTGATTGCTTAGATCTGTTCTGTGTTTCACAAGCTGCAGGTTTGATTGCTTCTACTGCAAACCAGAACTTTCTGGGCAGTTCTGGAACACTGTAAGGCAAATTGGTAGCATGAATATTTATACTGTCTCAGCCAATGCCTGTGGGTGACTGCCCAGATGTTTTCTGGGAAGGTGTATAAATCGTCTCATACCTGGAACGGAAGTGTCTTGGCTCTGAGGAGGACTGGGGGGCTCCCTTTCCCCCTGGGCAAGTGTGCCATGTGTTTGCTGTTCATGGCGGTCCCAGCTGGGCTGGCTGGGGGGGCAGATTGTTGCTGAAAGTTGCTGAAGCTGACTGAGGGTCCTGTCCTCTGAGGATCTAGTCTGCCATCACTGGAAGAAAATGTCAAGAAGATATTGGAAGGAGGCAGCCAATCATCTACGGACATTTGAGCGCAGACTGGTGTGGAAGATCCTTGAGACTATGTGCTATTGCCATCCCTCTGATGCTAAAAAGTCTGTTGTGTTCTAAGGGGACATTGTGTCTGGTGTCCTGAAGAGCTCAGTCTGTTTCATTCTTAGTGAAAGGAATCTGCTTTCTCAAGTTGCTACTACGAGGCTCAGTCCACCATTTACTTGTGCAAGAACTTTGCTCACTGTTTTACAAAAGAGAGAGTGCACTCCTGTTTGTACATAGCTTTGAAGTATCCCACTCAGTTCCCTATCCCTATCCAAGTTACCCAAAAGTTAAAAACAAAAAAAGAGAATAGCCCTAGACTGTTCATTGAGCCAAAGAGTGACTGTGACAGTACATCCAGAAAGTATTCACAGCGCTTAACTTTTCCCACAATGTGTTATGTTACAGCCTCAGTCCAAAATTGATTAAATTATTTTTTTTCCTCAACATTCTAAAAAAAATACCCCATAATGACTACATGAAAGAAGTTAGTTTTGAAATCTTTGCAATTTGTTAAAAATAAAAAACAAAACACATGTACATAAGTATTCACAGCCTTTGCCATGACACTTAAAATTGAGCACTGGTACATCCTGTTCCCACTGATCATCCTTGAGACGTTTCCACAACTTGATTGGAGTCCACCTTTGGGAAATTCAGTTGATTGGACATGATTAGGAAAGGCATACACCTGTCTATATAAGGTCCCACAGTTAGCAGTGCATGTCAGAGCACAAACCAAGCCATGAAGTTCAAGGAATTGTCCTCTGAAACAGGGTTGCATCAAAGCACAGATGTGGGGAAGGGTACAGAAAAAGTTCTGCAGCATTGAAGGTCCCAATGAGCACAGTGGCCTCCATCATCCATAAAATGGAAGTAGTTTGGAACCACCAGGAATCTTCCTAGAGCGGGGATGCCTGGCCAAAATGAGCAATAAACGGAGAAGGGCCTTAGACAGGGAGGTAACCAAGCACCCAATGGTCACTGAAAGAGCTACAGCATTTCTCTGTGGAGAGAGGAGAACCTTTCAGAAAAACAACCATCTCTGCAGCACTCCACCAATCAGGTCTGTATGGTAAAGTGGCCAGATGGAAGCCACTCCTTAGTAAAAGGCAAAAGGCAGCCCACCTGGAGTTTGCCAATAGGCACCTGAGAGACTCTCAGACCATGAGAAAAAAAACTCTCTGGTCTGATGAAACAAAGATTGAACTCTTTGGCCTGAATGCCAAGCGTCATGTCTGGAGAAAACCAGGCACCTCTTACCACCTGGCCAATACCATCCCTACAGTGAAGCATGGTGGTGGCAGCATCATGCTGTGGGGATGTTTTTCAGCGGCAAGAAATGAGAGACTAGTCAGGATTAAAGGAAAAATGAATGCAGCAATATACAGAGACATCCTTGATGAAAACCTGTTCCAGAGCGCTCTGGACCTTAGACTGGGGCGACGGTTCATCTTTGAACAGGATAACGACCCTAAGCACACAGCCCACATAACAAAGGAGTGGCTATGGACCAACTCTTTGAAAGTCCTGGAGTGGCCCAGCCTTGAACCTGATTGAATATCTCTGGAGAGATCTGAAAATGGTTGTGCACCGACGCTCCTCATCCAACCTGATGGAGCTTGAGGGGTACTGCAAAGAAGAATGAGAAAAATTGCCCAAAAATAGGTGTGCCAAGCTTGTAGCATCATACTCAAAATGACTTGAGGCTGGAATTGGTGCTAAAGGTTCTTCAACAATGTATTGAGCAAAGGCTGTGAATACTTATGTACATGTGTTTTTTTTATTTTTAATAAATTGCAAAGATTTCAGAACAAACTTCTTTCACGTGGTCATTATGGGGTATTGTTTGTAAAATGTTGAGGAAAAAAATGAATTTAATCAATTTTGGAATAAGGCTGTAACATAACAAAATGTGGCAAAAGTTAAGTGCTGTGAATACTTTCTGGATACACTGTACCTGGCTGCGGGGCAACTACTGGGAAAATAACCCTGGGCATCTTTCCAGAGGCTCCTACAGGAGTAGCTCTACCCCCTGAAAGGGAGAAAGCAGTTCACCATGCTACCACATAGTGACTAGGGCTGGCACCTCATCCCTTTAAACCTGAACACATATTAACTACACAGGTTCTCAGGCTAATTTAATGCAGATAAGGCCCTTAGGCTAGGTTCACACCTATGCAGCTTGCGTTTGAGCTGTTTCTGCATTGTGTTTTGCATTTTCGCACCTGCAATTTTTATGTGTTTTGCATTTTGCATTTTGTTTAGTTTTTTTCTTGTTGCTAGGCAAAAACGCAATACATGCTTTTCTGCAGCATTTCCATTGAAGTTTATAGCACCAAAAAAGCAACTTTTTGCATTCAAAAAAGTCACTGACCTTTCCAAAAAAATGCTCTGGGTGAAAACGTGCAGATGTAAGCAAGTCCCATAGGAAAGCATGTTAATTGGACTGTACTGCATTTCTGCAAAATGCTGTAGAAAACGCTTAAGTGTGAACCTAGGGTAAGTGTGTTTAATTATCACCTTAATCAACCACAGAACCTGTGTAATTAATGTGTTCGGTTTTAAAGGGATGAGGTGGCAATAATAGTGACCCATATCCTGCTAATAAAAACAAAGGCTGATTGACATGCAGGTACCCTTCCAACCTCATCGAGAGTATAAACTATAAAAGAGACCTACAGCCTATTACATGCATAGACAGATCCCAACACAAGTGTTTTAAGTTGATGTTAGTGAGCATGTTAGTGAGCATGTGTTTTTTGGGAACAGATGGCAGCAGGATCTGCTACACAGACTTCCTTTTGAAATGCATCAGGAGGAAGATGATCTAATACCATCAATAAGATTCCAACAATATTTTACATGATATTAGCCATCTGAGTGGATGCTATGGACTACACAACCTTATTGTTATACTATAGGTAGAACACAAGTCACTTACTACAGAACAACACCTTCAGCAGTGATGGGCCAAACACTCCCCTGTTCTGTTCGCGGTCGAACATTCGAACCTAAAGAAAGTTCGACCAGAAACTTCAAACTCCATGCAAGTCTATGGGACTAGAACTTGTAAATTCAAAAGTGCCCACTTTGAAGGCTGATATGCAAGTTGATGGCCATAAAAGGGGTATGGGGACTTGGGTACTGCCCTGAGGGACATGAATCAGTGAAAACAAAATTCAAAAAGTACAGTTTTTAAAGGGGCAGTAATTTTTCATTGCTTAAAGTAAAAAAAAATAACAAATTCCTTTTAAATATTGTGTCTAAATATCAAACTACCTGCAAAGCTGCACATCTGTACAATGTATAGAACCTGCTGCAGAACTGACATTTTTTTTTCTTTTAAATGACAAAAAAAAACAGTGTGGGGTCCCCCCAATCCTTACCAGACCCTTTAGGTCTGGTAGAAAGGTTAGCAGGGACCCCACAGTGTCCTACCAGGGACCCTTTTGGCCTGGTAGGACTTTTAAAGGGAACCCCACCTCCCAAAAATGGGGGGAAAAAGAGCATGGGGTTTCCTGTAAAAGCCATACCAGGCCCTTTGAGCCGGCTAAAACTTTTAAGGGGAACCCCACCAAAATAAATGGGTGGGGAAAGTGTGGGGTCCCCCGTAAATTCCTACCAGACCCTTGATCTGAGCACAGGCCAGGAAAGGAAGGGACGAACGAGCTCCAGACCATTCCAAACCACATGCTCCCCATAAAGCACCTAGTCCCCATGCATCTCCTCCACAACCCTGGGCTGTGGTTGTGGGGTCTGCAGGGGGTGACTTATTGGAATCTGGAAGCTACCTCTAACAAGGGGGCCCCCAGATCCAGACCCCCCCCCTTGTGAATGAGTATGGGTACATAGTACCACTACCCATGCACCCAAAAAGTGTAAAATGTTAATAAAAATACTTTATTACAAAAAAAAATGGTTCCATTATTGTAATCCATCTTCAGTCAAGGCTTCCGATGTTGTCAAGACAATGTATTTATTTATTTCAGATACTTATATAGCGTTGTCAATTTACGCAGCGCTTTATGTATATATTGCAGATTCACATCAGTCCCTAACCCTCAAGGGGCGTACAATCTAAGGTAACTTAAAAACGCCCGCAATCCCGTTTTCACCACTATGTGACATTTGTCGGTCAGATGTAAACAACTGAGCAGAGCTAGCGGTGTCATCACCGCAAGCTCAACCCAATTGTGCTGTGATTGGTCAAAACATCACACCTGACCTGTGCTCAGGTGCACTGCTTTGGCCAATGCACTGTCAGAGTGCAGTGCACTGCGGGGCAAGGCGGGCGAGCAGCCCACCAAATGTCCTTACTGTTTGTGTGTTCACAGAACACATGAACGGCCGATGCTCGAGTCGAATGTAAGCCCATCACTAACTTAGTTAGTCTGGCTGAAAAAAAAAAAAAGTCCATCCAGTTCAACCATTAAAAAAAGTTACAATCCCACCACAGTTGATCCACAGGAAGGCAAAAAAACCCAGCAAAGCATGATCCAATTTGCTCCTGCAGGGAAAAAATGTCCTTCCTGATCCCCCGAGAGGTAATCGGATATTCCCTGGATCAACTTTACCTATAAATGTTATATTCAGTTATATTCTGTGTATCTAAGAAAGAATCCAGGCCTTTTGTAAAGCAATCCACTGAGCTGGCCAGAACCAACTCTTGAGGGAGTCTATTCCACATTTTCACAGCTCTTACTGTGAAGAAACCTTTCCGTGTTTGGAGATTAAAATTATTTTCCTCCAGACGTAAAGAGTGCCCCCTTGTCCTCTGTGATGACCTCAGGGTGAATGGCTCTACACTAACCTTCAGCTATGTTCATCACAATTAACAAATTATATCTTCAGATGTTTCTAAAAAAGCACCTAAAAGAAATTTACATGAAAATGAAATTGCCTCCTAATAGATTTTTTTCTTGGTTTCACAACTGTTCTATTGGGGTCATAAATTACAACATCAGTAGAATAACATATGCTCATATGCTGTTCATCGTTCTGTCAACTCCCAGTTATGCAACTAGAGAAAAACAACTCTCAGAATGTAGCCTTCTGCTCCACTCATGTGTAAATGTAAACCTTTCCCGAGTGTAAGATCAATATTCATCTAAAGCTGATGATGGCGGTCAGATGTTAAGCCTGGGCATACACATATACTGAACTGCCTGACACAACTCAAGTGTAGACAGCCGAATCTGTAACAGATCTACCCATCCAATACATTCACTGGTAAGATGTTATTCTAAGGTCACTGGAGAAGACACGGGGGCACCCCTTGTCGTTGGAAGAAGAAACATTTAATATCCAGCTGCGAAAAGGGTTTTTCTTTCACAAGAAATGGAATTCTAGCAAGCTCTGAATACAAATGAGATTACTTTCGTGTAATAAAAAAAAAGCAATGCACTGATTCATGGATTTTCCTGATTGCCATTGAAAATCAGGAAATAATTTATATATTATTAAACAAGACTCTTTATTAAGGGGTTACTTTTCTCTAGATGACTTAAGTTCTTGGTGGATCCAAATAAACGTATATACAGTGTATATCCCAGACTACGGTCAGATGTCAAAACCTATCACTGTATGGGGTCTAAGAGGAAATGACTAAAACAACGCGTGGGTTACAGGAATTATTTCGGCTGTGAAGTGTGAACATGGGCCTCATTTGTCAAAACATCTTAAAAAAATATTGTTACCCCAGGAGAACACCATTATTAAATACCTAGCACAGTGGTCTTGTAGTTCTGATGTCCTAGGTTCAGTTTCCAGTAGAGACACTATACACATGGAGTTTTTTCATTCTCCTGTGTTTGTGTTTTTTTTGTTGTATTTGTTTAGTTACTCTAGCACCTTTTAACAGTCCAAAATATATCAGTTGGTAGTTTGGATTCCACTTAAAGCTCAACTCCAGCCTAACCTTCAATCTGGCAGTCTTGCTCAGTTGAACAAACTATGTACACTGTAAGCTTCTCACAGTATGCATTAGAAGCTGCAGTAAGTCAGATAGAGCCTCCCCAATCTCCTGACTGGGTGACATCCAGCATCATCTAGCCAGTTGTATATTTAGGTTTTGTGCTGCCCTAGGCAACACAAAAATTGTCTGCCCCCACGGACACAACCTCCCCTTCCCCCCTCTCACAGAAAGTGCCTGACATTTACCAACAACACTCCTGCCCCCCACAACCCCTTCCTGTGGCGATAGAGAGACACTCATTTTCATAGCTCAGAACATCCCCGGGAACGTGAGCCAAGCTCTACATACACCATCAAGCAGCCTGCAGCCTCTCTCGGATCCCACCTAGTTCCCATGGCATGTCCCTTCTTTTATCCATTCTTCTGGGGGAAGGTGCTGCCCCCCTGAAAAATGCCGCCCTAGGCAAGTGCCTTGTTTGCCTTTTGGTAAATACGCCCCTGCGTCTAGCTCTTTACCCTCCAGCTTTTCTGTCCCTGACCTGCACCTTTAATTCATTGAATTTCAACTATACTGTATATGTACCCTCACCCTGTAAAACAGCCCAATCAATTTAAAATTGAAATGAAAGGTAAAACATTTACGTAAACATATACATTATAAATACTTGTTCCCCCTTTTTTTATACCCTCTGTTCTCAGCTGCATAAGGAGCTTAGAGAATTAGGAGAGCTAAGGGAGGAGAAACAGCAGTACGCTAAGCAGGGATTGGGAGGATGTCAGCACAAGTCTGATCATTAGAGAAGAGCAGGCTGAGTTCCCAGCACAACTAAAAAAGTGAGCACAGCACCCCTGCCTAGGGTGGTAAGTTTTTAATAGGAAAGCAGGGGGACTGGCAGAAACACCAGGGATTTCAAACAAAGGAAGCAATACAAAGAGAACAGGATACTTTTTCTTACAAGAGCATGGTACAAAACAGGAATATGAAATTTTCTGTTGACATATTCTTTAAGTTAGTATTCAGTGGGGGCAGTAAAAATGTGGCTTGATCATGTGGTTTTACCGCAGTCAACTGCGAGGCTCCAACTCTTCACAGCTATGAAGGCCACCTCATCTGGAAGAGATTATTTCACCTAGTACTCCACTTTGAGTATAGCTTCTTCCTTTCTAGGCCAGATGGCTCCAGATGTTGACCCAGGTCTGACTTTCAAACACATATATCCCTCCCTAGGCAACAGACCTGTAAGAAGCAGCACGGACAGTAATCCCTCCTTAGGCCTAGGTCTGGGTGAGAAAGACCTCTTTCTCTTGGTTGACCTAAATAGTTATACCATTCCCCAGCATGCACCAATGGCAACAAAACACCTAGTGGGCTAGGACACATAAATGTATCTTCCAGTCTTGTTGCCTCTCTCCTCTACATTACCAGACACACTCCCTGATAGCAGTCAGGGATAAGCTGTTTGGCTGGAATTAAAGAAACCAAAGGACAGCAGCTCTTTCTATCAACTAAAGCAGGGGTCTCCAAACTTTTGAAACAAAGGGCCAGTTTACTGCCCCTTAAATTTTAGGAGGGCCGGATTGTGGCCAGTGGGAGTAGAAAATACCCTAGGCTTGGTGGTTTGTGGGAGGAACAGTGCCCCATTACTGGTCTCAGTGGGATAATTAGTTCCCCATTTCTGGTATCAGTGAGAAGATCAGTGCCCCGTCGTTGGTGTCAGTGGGAGGAACAGTGCCCCGTCGCTGGTGTCAGTGGGAGGAACAGTGCCCATTGTTGGGATCAGTGGGAGGAACAGTGTCTCGTCATTGGGGTCAGTGGGAGGAACAGTGCCCCATTGTTGGGATCAGTAGGAAGAACAGTGCCCCATCGTTGGGGTCAGTGGGAGGAACAGTGCCCTGTCGCTAGGGTCTGTGGGCGGAACAGTGCCCCATCATTGGCGTCAGTGGGATGAAAAGTGCCCTATCGTTGGAGTCAGTGGGAGGAATAGCACCCCATCGTTGGTGTCAGTGGGAGGAATAGTGCAACATTGTTGGTGTCAATGGAAGGAATAGTGCTTCGTATCAGTGGAAGGAAAAGTGCCCCAAGGGCCTGGATAAACACAAGCAAAGGCCACATCCGGCACACAGACCACAGTTTGGAGACCCCTGAATTAAAGCATAACTTTACTCATTTCAGGAAGGTCTTCTCTGCTGTCTCTTCCCCATTCCTTCTTACACATTTAGATGCATTGACATGCCTCAGGTCTCTTGCGCACATGTAAGATCTTGTAAAGTACCTCCTGGGACGTGTGACATAAACATTGCATGAGCACTTTGCATGATCTTGCAGATCATACACATGGTCCACACAGTCTTTGCTAAAGAGCTGGCAGAAACCAGCGGCATGACTGAGCATACAGTGTGTCAGATCCCCCCTGCACATGTGCCTGACTGGTGCTGAGTCCCATTTGAGATGGTGGTGCTCGGGAAGAATGGCGAAGAGGGTACCTTTACTTCAAGCAAGACAATGCTGGACTCCAAGGTCTGGAAAGTATGTTAGGGAATTTTTTTTGGAGGGCAATTTTTATTATTTTAGAGGATTTATATAGCGCCAACAGTTTGTGTGGCGCTTTACAATATAAAGAGAGGCAGTAGTTACAATACAATAAATTACAATGGGGTTAAGAGGGCCCTGCACATAAGAGTTAACAATCTAATAGGGTGGGGCAAGTGATACAAAGGTTCATAACTGTGGTGGATGACCTGATGAAAGTTATAAAAGTTCAGTTATGAAGAGATGAGTTTTCAGGGATCACCTAAAGGCAGCCAGAGTAGGAGATAGATTGAGGTAGAGAGTTCCAGAGGATGGGAGAAGCTCTGGAAAAGTCCTGGAGACAAGCATGAGAGGAGGAGACAAGGGAGCTTGAGAGCAGGAGGTCTTGGGAGAAGTGAAGTGGATGGTTTGGGTGATATTTGGAGACACGATTGGTGATGTAGATTGGGGCAGAGTTGTGGATGGTTTTGTTTGTTGTTAATTATTTTAAATGTAATTTGCTGGACAATCAGAAGCCAGTGGAGGGATTGGCAGAGAGTGGTGGTATACATTGAGAGGATGATAAGGTAAATGAGTCTGGCAGCAGTATTCATGATTGACTGAAGAGGGGATAGCCTATGGAGAGGTAGGCCTATGAGAAGGGAGTTGAAATAGTCAAGGCAAGAGATAACAAGGGAGTGAATGAATAGCTTGGTGGTTTCATAAGTTAAAAAGGGGCAAATGTTAGAGATGTTACAGAGGTGAAGTCTACATGCTTTTGACAGCTATTGGACTTGGGGCCGAAAAGATAGATCAGAGGCCAGGATTACATGTAATTACGCACCTATCGAACATCATGGAGTTTGTACCCATGTGGGTAATGTGCTCAATGTAATTTTGTAATTAGAAAAACATTTTTTACACACTCGAGAACCGGGAAACGGTTTGCAATCAAGTTGTTTGTGAACTGCTCTCCCAGAAATGTGATATATCTTTTCAAGTGTCCTGTTGGACAAACCTCATGTGAGTGTAGCACTACCCCCTTAGGAATCGCTGAAGTTATAGTCCTGCACAGCCATGGCAACACGCATTTTCCACACAAGCTTATATCCAGGTGACAATAACCAGTCCTTGAGATTGTTTATTGGGATTTGATTAGGGGAATACAAACTTGGATGGGCTAAGGGGTGTATGGGATGCCCAAGGGTAATGGTAACAGAGGACAAACTCCTTAGCAACTATGTACAAGTCTTTACACAGCAAAAACACTGTAGTTCCACCAGTATCTCCTGTAGTTCCACCCCAGATCTCAGATAAATCCTCTCCTCATCCATCTGTGCTAGGTAAATCCTTGGTCAGGGGATCCAGTGCCTTCCACTGCAGTGTGAAACAGTCCCAGGTAAGAAAGCTAATCCTCTTTCCCCTTACTGGTCAAGGGGGTGCAGGTCTACTCACTCAGTCCTCCTGTGCTGCTGGTGGGTCGGTGGCTGCTACCAGGCCTTCTAGCTGGGCTGCTCCTTCCCTGCTGCATAGGTGGTCCTCAAACTAGGGGGCTGGTGAAGTCCTGGCCTTTCCTCCCTCCAAGTTCCACTGCCTGTAGGTGGGCCCCTCTCCATCTATGCCTCCTGCTCTCCAGGCTCTTTTCCTCTTCATCTTCCACCCGAGCTCTCCTCCTGCTGAGCAGTCTCTGTCACTTTTAAGGGCTGTCTTGGCCCCATACCAAGACTCCTGTTGGGGATGGCCAGGATTCCTCAAAAGTGCAGATCAGCCACTCCTTACCTCCACCCACGGCTTCTAGATCTTTCTCAAAAGTTTCAGAGCAGGGGGAAGTCTCAGAGAACTGGTCTGCAGAGCCTCTCAACCCCTGACCACAATTTGACCCATCTGACTATCACACCTGGGTTGCTACTCAGCCCCTATCTTTCAATTGGAGTCTAGCTCCCCCTAGCAGCCTAGGAGAGTGTTACATGAGTATTAGATTTGGCAGACATGGAAACGAAGTGAGGAGGGGTGACCCTACATCTCCAGTAGCAAAACATTTCTGGAATGCAAATCAACTCACAATTACGGTTCACTTTGATTGAGGAAGTCAAATGTCCACCAAGAAGGGGAGACTTGGCTAGGCTGATACTCCAGAGGAAATTATACTGGATTTATAAACTGGACACGCTATACTCTAAGGGTATGAATGAAAAATGTGACCTTACAGTATTTCTTTCATCTGGTCTGGTTCCAACTTGTTCATACACCAGGGCTTAAAATTTCGAGTCTAGACCAACTAGCCAGGCACAAACCTTACTCTCCACCAGTTGCCCCACCCAACCTTGCCCAAGTCCGCCTTCAACCCCACCCCTGACCCATCCCCCACCCCACCCCCAGCCCTGCCCCCAGCCACGTCCCCTTAAAGCTTATGAAATAACATTTTTCTTTAGAATAAAGAATCCAAAATATAAAACACTGCTATTATAACATAGCTTTATTATGTCAATTTAAACATAACAGCAATAGATTAATAGAAATAGGGTGCAATAAGGCTTAGAATCTAAGCCTTATTGCACCCTATTGCTATTAAGATATTGCTGTTATGTTTAAATTGACATAATAAAGCTATGTTATGGGGGTACTATTCCTCCCACTGACACCAATGATGGGGCACTATTCCTCCCACTGATACCAATGATGGGGCACTATTCCTTCCACAGACACCAATGATGGGGCACTATTCCTCCCACTGACACCAAGCATGGGGCACTATTCCTCCCACTAGCACCAATCATGGGGTACTATTCCTCCCACTGACACCAAGTGTGGGGCACTATTACTCCCACTGACACCAATCATGGGGCACTATTCCTCTCTCTGACACCAAGCATGGGGTACTATTCCTTCCACTGACACCAAGCATGGGGCATTGTTCCATTTACTGATACCAATGACAGGGTATAATTCCTCCCACTGATGCAAACGCTGATGTGTTATTCTTTCCACTGAAACCAAAGTTAAGGCACGACTACTCCCAATTAAAATCCAGGGCACCTTGGAGTCTCCACCACCATGCAATAGTCCCACTTCATTCCTCCTACACTGAAATGTGCACACCTCCAGCCTTAACTGAGAATCCAGGGAATCTCAGCATCTCCACCATCATACATGCTGCACGCTTCAGTGGAGGAGGAATGAAGTAGAACTATTGCATGGTGGTGGAGACACCGAGGTCCTTGGACTTTCAGTTAAGGGTCGAGATGTCCATGGACTGAAATCCAGGCACCTCAATCTCAAAGAAAGTGGTGAGGGGGGGGTCAGAGAGAGGGGGTGAGAAAGAGAGAGATAGGGGGGTAAGAGAGAGAGAGGGAGGTCAGAGAGAGGGGGTGAGAAAGAGAGCGGGGGGTGTGAGAGAGAGGGAGGGGAATCAGAGAGAGGGGGTGAGAAAGAGAGAGAGAGGGGGGTGAGAGAGAAGGAGGGAAGTCATACGGGGGGTGAGAGACCCCTAGCCTGTCCCTGTTCCTCCTGTGCCCCCTTGTCCCAGTACCCATCTGCTGTGTGTGATGCTCAGTATGACACCTTCCATGCCAGCAGGATGTGCATGATAGCCAGCAGCGGGCAGGATCTGGTCTTGCTCTTGGTGAGGATAGGAGATGCTCTACTCCTTCCAGCAAAACTATGTGATGTGAGATGAAGCGGTCCCTAGCTGCCTGCACCTCCAGTCTGTCCCCATTCTCTGGGATCCCGGTAAGTCTGTCTTCTGGTCCCAGGAGCAAAGAGGAGGTTGTGTGAGGCGGTGCACATGCGCCCAACATCACCATAGCAACATCTGACGCTGAAGTGGCCATCGAATACAGACAGCTAGATGAGCCACAGGGCACAAGTACTGGGGGAGGCGGGAGAACCTCATACAGTACAGTTGATAGGTAAAAGAAAAGGGAATGACAGAAGGTGCAGGAGCGGTCAGTAATGAGCAAGGAGTAGCCAACAATAACACTAGCCCCCATGTTATTTCCACTCGCCAAATGCGAGCAGGCGAGTGGAAGTTTTAAGCCCTGTCATACACTGTATAATCATATTTGACATTCTGCTTAAGATCCAATGATTACTAATTAGTGCTCTTACTTTCCTGATTAGTTGGTAATTGTTAATATTGCACAAATCTGTTTACATTGTATGCTACATAAACCTGTTGGATTGTGCAGAGACTGGACAATCGGATTGTGTGGTGTATAAAAAAGGGTTTTCTCTCTGCTGTATATATGTATTATTTACTGTTTTTTCTTTATATATATATATATATATATATATATATATACACACTGCTCACAAAAATTGAAGGGACACTTTGTAATCAGAGTGTAGCATCAAGTCAATTAAACTCCTGGGATATTGATCTGGTAGTAACAGAGGGGGTTGGTAATCAGTTTCAGCTGCTTTGGTGTTACTGAAATTAATAACAGGTGCACTCTATGGGCAACGATGAGACGACTCCCAAAACAGGAATGGTTTTACAGGTGGAGGCCATTTTCCCTACTCATCTTTTCTGGCTATTTTTCACTAGTTTTGCATTTGGCTAGGGTCAGTGTCACTACTGGTAGGATGAAGCTATAACCTGGACCCTACAGAGGCTGCACAGGCAGTCCAACTCCTCCAGGATAGCCAATACATGCCATTGCCAGAAGGTTTGCTGTGCTCCCAGCACAGTCTCAAGAGCATGGAGGAGATTCCAGGAGACAGGCAGTTACTGTAGAGCAGTGGTTCTCAACCTGGGGGTCGCGACCCCTTTGGGGGTCGAACGACCATTTCCCAGGGGTCGCCTAAGACCATCGGAAAACACATATTTCCGATGGTCTTAGGAACCGAGACACCGCTGCAGTCTCCGGCGATGTGTGGGCGGGATGATACGCTGCTGTCACCTGGCCCACCTCCGGGATCGCTCAGCAGCTCCGCCTCCTCGCCGCTGATTGGCCACCGGAACTGTAGCTCAGGAGAGGCACACAGGCGGCCAATCACCGGCGAGGAGGTGGAGCTTGGAGAGGAGGAGCCGAGCGGCAGCGCGCGTACATCAAAGAAGACCGAGGGAGCTGCCGGAGCGAGTGAAGAGGAGAGCGGCCAGAGAAGGAAGACAGATGACAGGTAAGTGAGAGAGCGAGCCCAGGCTGGAGCAGGGGTCAGCAAGGTAAGTATCATTGGTGTCAGTGGGAGGAATAGTGCCCCATCATTTGTGTCACTAATACCAATGATGGGGCACTATTCCTCCCCCCACTGACACCAATGATGGGGCACTATTTCTCCCCCCACTGACACCAACGATGGGGCACTATTCCTCCCCCCACTGACACCAACGATGGGGCACTATTCCTCCCCCCACTGACACCAACGATGGGGCACTATTCCTCCCCCCACTGACACCAACGATGGGGCACTATTCCTCCCCCCACTGACACCAACAATGGGGCACTATTCCTCCCCCCACTGACACCAACGATGTGGCACTATTCCTCCCAACACTGACACCAACGATGTGGCACTATTCCTCCCCCCACTGACACCAACGATGGGGCACTATTCCTCCCCCCACTGACACCTACGATGGGGCAGTATTCCTCCCCCCACTGACACCAACGATGGGGCAGTATTCCTCCCCCCACTGACACCAACGATGGGGCACTATTCCTCCCCCCACTGACACCAACGATGGGGCACTATTCCTCCCCCCACTGACACCAACGATGGGGCACTATTCCTCCCCCCACTGACACCAACGATGGGGCACTATTCCTCCCCCCACTGACACCAACGATGGGGCACTATTCCTCCCCCCACTGACACCAACGATGGGGCACTATTCCTCCCCCCACTGACACCAACGATGGGGCACTATTCCTCCCCCCACTGACACCAACGATGTGGCACTATTCCTCCCCCCACTGACACCAACGATGTGGCACTATTCCTCCCCCCACTGACACCAACGATGGGGCACTATTCCTCCCCCCACTGACACCAACGATGGGGCACTATTCCTCCCCCCACTGACACCAACGATGGGGCAGTATTCCTCCCCCCACTGACACCAACGATGGGGCAGTATTCCTCCCCCCACTGACACCAACGATGGGGCACTATTCCTCCCCCCACTGACACCAACGATGGGGCACTATTCCTCCCCCCACTGACACCAACGATGGGGCACTATTCCTCCCCCCACTGACACCAACGATGGGGCACTATTCCTCCCCCCACTGACACCAACGATGGGGCACTATTCCTCCCCCCACTGACACCAACGATGGGGCACTATTCCCCCCCCCCCTGACCCCAATGATGGGGCACTATTCTCCCCTCCACCACACTGACATCAATGATGGGGCACTATTCCTCCCACTGACAATAATGATGGGGCACTATTCCTCCCACTGACACCAATGATGGGGCACTACTCCTCCCACTGACACCAATGATGGGGCACTATTCCTCCCACTGACACCAATGATGTGGCACAATTCCTCCCACTGACACCAGTGATGGAGCACTACTCCTCCCACTGACACCAGTGATGGGGCACTACTCCCCCCACTGACACCAGTGATGGAGCACTACTCCCCCCACTGACACCAACGATGGGGCACTACTCCCCCCACTGACACCAACGATGGGGCACTACTCCCCCCACTGACACCAACGATGGGGCACTATTCCTCCCACTGATACCAACGATGGGGCACTATTCCTCCCACTGATACCAACGATGGGGCACTATTCCTCCCACTGACACCAACGATGGGGCACTATTCCTCCCACTGACACCAACGATGGGGCACTATTCCTCCCACTGACACCAACGATGGGGCACTATTCCTCCCACTGACACCAACGATGGGGCACTATTCCTCCCACTGACACCAGTGATGGGGCACTATTCCTCCCACTGACACCAGTGATGGGGCACTATTCCTCCCACTGACACCAGTGATGGGGCACTATTCCTCCCACTGACACCAGTGATGGGGCACTATTCCTCCCACTGACACCAGTGATGGGGCACTATTCATCCCACTGACATCAGTGATGGGGCACTATTCCTCCCACTGATACCAACGATGGGGCACTATGCATCCCACTGACATCAGTGATGGGGCACTATTCCTCCCACTGACACCAGTGATGGGGCACTATTCATCCCACTGACATCAGTGATGGGGCACTACTCCTCCCACTGATACCAACGATGGGGCACTATGCATCCCACTGACATCAGTGATGGGGCACTATTCCTCCCACTGACACCAGTGATGGGGCACTATGCATCCCACTGACATCAGTGATGGGGCACTATTCCTCCCACTGACACCAGTGATGGGGCACTATTCATCCCACTGACACCAATGATGGGGCACTATTCCTCCCACTGATACCAACGATGGGGCACTATTCCTCCCACTGATACCAATGATGGGGCACTATTCATCCCACTGACATCAGTGATGGGGCACTATTCCTCCCACTGATACCAACAATGGGGCACTATTCATCCCACTGACATCAGTGATGGGGCACTACTCCTTCCACTGACACCAATGACATGGCACTACTCCTCCCACTGCAAAATTACAGTTATGAAGTAGCAATGAAAATAATTTTATGGTTGGGGGTCACCACAACATGAGGAACTGTATTAAGGGGTCGCGGCATTAGAAAGGTTGAGAACCACTGCTGTAGAAGATCTGGACAGGGCCGTAGAATGTCCTTAACCCATCTGGTATCTGGACTGTTATCTGCTCCTTTGTACAAGGTGGAACAGGATGAGTACTGCCAGAGCCCTTCAAAATGACCTCCAGCAGGTCACTGGTGTGAATGTCTCTGACCAAACAATCAGAAACAGACTTCATGAGGTTTGCCTGGGGGCCCGATATCCTCTAGTGGGCCCTGTGCTCACTGCCCGACACCACAGAGCTTGATTGGCATTTGCCATTAAACAGAATTGGAAGGTCTGCAACTGGAGCCCTGTGCTTTTCAGAGATGAGAGCAGGTTCACCCTGAGCACATGTGACAGACGTGAAATGGTCTGGAGAAGCCATGGAGAACGTTATGCTGCAGCATGACTGTTATAATGGTGGGTCAATGATGGTCTAGGGAAACATATCCATGGAGGGACTCACAGACCTCTACAGGCTAGACAATGGCACCCTGACTGCCATTAGGTATTGGGATGAAATCCTTGGACCCATTTTCAAACCCTACACTGGTGCAGTGGGTTCCTCCTGGTGCATGAAAATGCCTGGCCTCATGTGCGAGAGTATGCATGCAGTTCCTGGTGGATGAAGGAATTGATACCATTGAATGGCTTATCTGATCTAAATCCAATAGAACACCTCTGGGATGTCACATTTTGGTACATCCGAAGCCGCCAGGTTGCACCTCAGACTGTTCAGGAGCTCAGTGATGCCCTGGTCCAGATCTAGGAGAAAATACCCCAGAACACTATCCGTTGTCTCATTAGGAGCATGCCCTGATGTTGTCATACAAGCACGTGGGGGCCATACAAACGTCTGAGTACCATTTTGAGTTGCTGCAATTAAATTTCAGCAAAATGGACTAGCCTGCTGCATCATTCTTTCACTTTGATTTTTGGGGTGTCTTTGAATTTAGTCCTCTGTAGGTTGATAATTGTCATTTCCATCAAACAATGGGGCATACTTGCGTTCCTAACACATTACCCAGTCCATATCAGTATAGATGTCCAGCATGATATTTTTCCCCAATATGATCTGATGTGTTTTCAAAGTGTTCCTTTAACTTATTTTGAGCAGTATGTTATATATATATATATATCTATATATATATATAGATATATATATATCTATATATATATATAGATATATATATATATATATATATATATATATATATATATATATATATACACACACAGTATCTCACAGAAGTGAGTACAACCGTCACATTTTTGTAAATATTTTATTATATATTTTCATGTGACAACACTGAAGAAATTACACTTTGTTACAATGTAAAGTAGTGAGTGTACAGCTTGTATAACAGTGCAAATTTGCTGTCCCCTCAAAATAACTCAACATCCAGCCATTAATGTCTAAACCGCTTGCAACAAAAGTGAGTACCTTAATACAAGCCTAACTTTCAATTAGGCAAAATGGCTTTGTGACCCAATATTAGCAGGATGTTTCAACTTGAAAAAAGGATTAAAGATGCAATATGATAAACTTTCCTCCAGGATTCTGTGAATATACTGATCCTTCAATGTGGATAGATATGCATGGATCTCTCCCTTTAAATGTTTTAGGACTAATGATTTACTCCTCCATCTCTCCTTGTTTCTCCCGATATGGTACACATGCAACAAAGAAGAAATTTAGTGCCTTATCCTCAAAACACTTTTTTATTTGTAGCAAGTTGACTGTGCACTCACAATGTTTAAAAACAAATCATGCATTAAAATATACAATGTAGCTTCCTCTGTATGTGCTGACCACACTTCCCATACTCGCAGTCTGTCTGATTCCCGAGTGCGTGGTGATGTCAGAGCCCCTCACCCACGCGTTGCGCCACCAGGTGACGTGGCTTTGTCAGGGGGATGTGATAGGACATCACCTCACACCTGGCTCTTTATAAGGCATACGGACGCCATCATACTGTAGCTCAAATGGACGCGGCCATGTTTCTGGGGTCAAATTTTCACGATGTATGCGGTGAACTTCCCACACCCTTGTTAACCATCAGATTACTCATTAATTCTTATATTAGGATATAAATCAGCTGTTTACTCTGCATCACCTCACAACTCTTTTTAAGGCTACTGAGAAGGGTACAGCACTTCAGAGAGGAACTAAACATATATAAACAATACATTATTAACAAGAATTAAATATATCTCTAAATGAAATTATCATGCATTATTATACAACAATACATAATTAATAAGTTAAAATAATAAAAAAAAATAAACAATAATAAAAATAAAAAATAAAAATATTTTTGATATAAATAAAATTAAACATTGAATATATAATTAATATTTAATACACATTATATCCATAAATCTATTAATTACTGACTGAATTATACCATAAAAATGTAATTCTCATTAAATTCCTGTCTTTATATATCTGTTATGAGTGCTGGGTATAGGATCAATGTATCTACTACTCCTTAGTACTACCCTTTATGTAGAGAGAAGTGAAAACCCAAAATATGTATTAAAATAGCATACACCACCAAATCTATTAAATCTCACTGTATATGTATATTGTCATAAACTAATAATGGCATAAATTATTTTTTAAATATTAATATACATTTATGTAAACTATTCTAAGTTACCAACTTTAAGTTCTAACACATTGGTAATAGCCTCATTAAATCTCTATCATAAAATGACCATTACCCATACTGGGCAAAGGGTCATAATATCAACTACCACCCAATAAATTTTAGCTGGATCCATACTCTGTAACTATATAACCTAATGATGTTCAATATGATGACATGCATCATCATTATAATTAAACCTACTAATTCATCCATATTAAAGTATGAATAACTAATGTGACATTACTAGTTATTAATAGTTTAGAATGTATAAAACATAGTTATCTATACTCATATAATTTTTATAAACTCTATTGAGATGTATTAAATCTCAATCATAAATAACCATTACTCATACTGGGCAATGGATCATGATGATAACTACTACTACCCAAAATAACTGCAACATATTGCGTGGTCAAAGACCTATAATATATTCACCTTCATTTTCAACCTACTATTAAATCTATATTGAAATCTGAATATTTTTAATGATTACTAATGAAGCAAGATATGTCAAATTCTTTGTTCAATCCTCTTGGGGCCATACAGCCCATTTCATAAATCCATTTTGACTCTTTCCCTTACAGTATTATCTCCTCTCCAGTGTTTAACATGTTTCTCTTTGCCCCAAAATTCTAACTTTTCCACATCTTTATTGTGATATTGCCGAAAATGTAACGATAAATGGTGATGTTTAAACCATCTAATAATATTATATGCATGTTCTTTAATGCGTTCTTTTAACACTCTTTTGGTTTGTCCTATGTATATTAGATCGCAGGGGCATTTTAGAGCATATGCAGTGGGGCAAAAAAGTATTTAGTCAGCCACCAATTGTGCAAGTTCTCCCACTTAAAAAGATGAGAGAGGCCTGTAATTGGCATCATAGGTAGACCTCAACTATGAGAGACAAAATGAGAAAAAAAATCCAGACAATCACATTGGCTGATTTGGAAAGAATTTATTTGCAAATTATGGTGGAAAATAAGTATTTGGTCAATATCAATAGTTCATCTCAATACTTTGTTATATATCCTTTGTTGGCAGTGACAGAGGTCAAACGTTTCCTGTAAGTCTTCACAAGGTTGGCACACACTGTTGCTGGTATGTTGGCCCATTCCTCCATGCAGATCTCCTCTAGAGCAGTGATGTTTTGGGGATGTCGCTGGACAACACGGACTTTCAACTCCCTCCAAAGGTTTTCTATGGGGTTGAGATCTGGAGACTGGCTAGGCCACTCCAGGACCTTGAAATGCTTCTTGCGAAGCCACTCCTTCGTTGCCCGGGCGGTATGTTTGGGATCATTGTCATGTTGGAAGACCCAGCCACATTTCATCTTCAATGCCCTTGCTGATGAAAGGAGGTTTGCACTCAAAATCTCAGGATACATGGCCCCATTCATTCTGTCCTGTACATGGATCAGTTGTCCTGGTCCCTTTGCGGAGAAACAGCCCCAAAGCATGATGTTGCCACCCCCATGCTTCACAGTAGGTATGGTGTTCTTTGGATGCAACTCAGCATTCTCTCTCCTCCAAACACGACGAGTTGTGTTTCTACCAAACAGTTCTATTTTGGTTTCATCTGACCATATGACATTCTTCCAATCCTCTTTTGGATCATCCAAATGCTCTCTAGCAAACTTCAGATGGGCCCGGACATGTACTGGCTTAAGCAGGGGGACACGTCTGGCACTGCAGGATCTGAGTCCCTGGCGGCGTGGTGTGTTACTGATGGTAGCCTTTGTTATGTTGGTCCCAACTCTCTGAAGGTCATTCACTAGGTCCCCCCGTGTGGTCCTGGACCGTTCTTGTGATCATTTTTGACCCCACGGGGTGAGATCTTGCATGGAGCCCCACTTCGAGGGAGATTATCAGTGGTCTTGTATGTCTTCCATTTTCTAATTATTGCTCCCACAGTTGATTTGTTCACACCAAGCTGCTTGCCTATTGCAGATTCAGTCTTCCCAGCCTGGTGCAGGTGTACAATTTTGTTTCTGGTGTCCTTTGACAGCTCTTTGGTCTTCACCATAGTGGAGTTTGGAGTGTGACTGTTTGAGGTTGTGGACAGGTGTCTTTTATACTGATAACAAGTTCAAACAGGTGCCATTGATACAGGTAATGAGTGCAGAACAGAGGAGCCTCCTAAAGAAGAAGGTACAGGTCTGTGAGAGCCAGACATCTTGCTTGTTTGTAGGTGACCAAATACTTATTTTCCACCATAATTTGCAAATAAATTATTTCCAAATCAGCCAATGTGATTGTCTGGATTTTTTTCTCATTTTGTCTCTCATAGTTGAGGTCTACCTATGATGCCAATTATACAGGCCTCTCTCATCTTTTTAAGTGGGAGAACTTGCACAATTGGTGGTTGACTAAATACTTTTTTGCCCCACTGTATAACCCCCTTTGTATCACATGAGATGTGTTGTTTAATTTTATGCTCTTTATTATTATTTGTGTTAACTTTTATTTCCATACACACAAATGCATTAGGAACACTACACATTCTATTCCAAATCAAAACATGAAGAAAAATATATCAAATTTGTGTTGTTCCTCTAAAAAAAATTGAAGAAAAGTGAATATTAGACTGTTCAAAAAAATAGCAGTGTTTGTATTCTTCTTTACAAACTCAAACATTCAATAGATAAACTGAAAAATGTTTGAAGATTTTGCTTTCCTTTGAATCACTTAATTAATATTTAGTTGTATAAGCACTGTTTCTGAGAACTGCTGTACATCTGTGATGCATGGAGTCAACCAACTTCTGGCACCTGTGAACAGGTATTCTAGCCCAGGATAATTGGACTACATTCCACAGTTCTTCTCTATTTCTTGGCTTTGCCTCAGAAACTGCATTTTTTATGTCACCCCACAAGTTTTCTATTGGATTAAGATCCGGGGATTGGGCTGGCCACTCCATAACATCATCCTTGTTGGTCTGGAACCAAGATGTTGCACGTTTACTGGTGTGTTTGGGGTCGTTGTCTTGTTGGAACACCCATTTCAAGGGCAGTTCCTCTTCAGCATAAGGAAGCATGACCTCTTCAAGTATTCTGATGTATTCAAACTGATCCATGATCCCTGGTATGCGATAAATAGGCCCAACACCGTAGTATGAGAAACATCCCCATATCATGATGCTTGCACAACCATGCTTCACTGTCTTCACAGTGTACTGTGGCTTGAATTCAGTGTTTGGGGGTCATCTGACAAACTGTCTCCGGCCACTAGACCCAAAAAGAACAATCTTACTTTCATCAGTCCACAAAATGTTGCGCCATTTCTCTTTAGTCCAGTCAATGTGCTCTTTGGCAAATTGTATCCTCTTCATGTCTTTTTTTCAACAGTGGGACTTTGCGGGGGCTTCTTGCAGATAGCTTGGCTTCACATAGGCGTCTTCTAATTGTAACAGTACTCACAGGTAACTTTAGACCTTCTTTGATCTTCCTGGAGCTGATTGTTGGCTGAGTCCTTGCCATTTTGGCTATTCTTCTATCCATTCGAATGGTAGTTTTTCACTTTCTTCCACGTCTTACAGGTTTTGGTTGCCATTTTAAAGCATTTGCGATCATTTTAGCTGAGCAGCCTATCATTTTCTGCACTTCTTTATATGTTTTCCCCTCTCCAATCAACTTTTTAATCAAGGTACGCTGTTCTTCTGAACAATGTCTGGAACGACCCATTTTCCTCAGAATTTCAGAGAGAAATGCACTGTAACCAGCATGTACATTTGCTGCCTTCCTTCCTTCCTTAAATAAGGGCAATAATTGCCACCTGTTTTTCAAAGAATGAATGACCTCACTAATAGAATTCCACACTGCTATTATTTTGAACATGCCCCTTTCAATTAGTAGTTCAATTACACAGAATTAGCAGCATGCATGTCATGACTGTTGGGTCTGTTGGATTTCTATTACTCTACTACACCTGCTAGTAAATTATTTGCCATGTAGAAATATCATTTCTACCAAAAACAGTGATTGATCAGGTTAGTGATGTCTGACTGCTATTATTTTGAACACAACTGTATATGAATTTAGGTTCATCTGTAATAATATTCTTAAGATTTTTATCTAGTTTTAATACCTTCCAATGTCTGTTAATAATATTTTGTACAGCTTTAAATTGTTTGTTAAATTGTAGTACCACCGGTACCTCCATAAATTCAGTGTTAGCCTTTTTATTATTTTGAAACATTGATGTTCTATCCATTAGACCTATCATATTTCTCTTTCTCTATTTCCTCTCTCTTATATCCTTTGTCTATAAATCTACGTAGCAGTATTTCACTTTGCTCCCTGTAATCACTATCATTATTACAAATTCTCCTCAGGCGCGTAAACTGCCCCCTTGGGATGTTTGTTAACCATGGTTTGTAATGACAACTGTTTACAGGTATGTATGAATTTTTATAATTTTTTTTTTAATTTTGTATGTAAATGGAATCCCACTTTCTTGAGCTGTATATCCAAGAAATCAACCTCTTCTTTATTGATGTTCCAACTTAAAGTGATGTTTTTACATTTTGGTCAAGACCTTCATAACATTCAATGAGAGATTCTTTATCACCCCTCCATATTATTATTAGGTTATCTATAGATCTATTATACATTTGTAATTCAATTCTAGGGTTCTGAAATATATTCTCCTCCTCCCATTTGGCCATATATAGGTTTGCTATACTCAGGGCAAATTTGGCACCCCATTTTGCTGCTTCTAGGGCTCCCTCATGATTAATAATAGTGTAAAGTGATGAAACATCTGCCGTACTGAGATAAGTGTTATTATTAACTATTACGTTTTGGGTCAATTGAATAACATGCTTAATGTCTCTCAAGTAAGCAACTGTATTCTCCACTAATGGCTGCAAATAATTGTCAATATATTCCCCCAATCTAGCTGTGAGTGAATCTATACCGTTAATGATAGGTCTTCCTGGTGGGTTTGTGCTATCTTTATGGATCTTTGGTATTGAATATATTATAGGTACAGTAGTTTACATATTGAAGGTACTAAACATTTTTCCTCTTTACTGTTTAAAATTTCATGTTTACTCCCATAACTGATTAATTTAATTAATTCTCTTTCATAGGCATGCATGGAATTATGATTGAGTTTCATATATGTATCAGCATCATTTAGCATAGAGTTCATCGTAGACTTATAGTACTCCTTAGATAATACCACTATTCCTCCACCCTTATCTGCAGGCCTTATCACTACACCATGTTCCAAATTATTATGCAAATGATATTTTTTTCATTTACCTACATAATTGCTGTAAATAACAGTCAGCATAATTCTCATGTTATCAACTATTAAGAGTACAATTCAAATTTTATTGAACAAACCTCCTAATGATAACAGTATTTTTTTAAAACATAAAACACTTCCAATGCACTGTTCCAAATTATTACGCACAGTAAGTTTCAAAACACTTTATAGGTTGTAAAGAACTGGAAATTGTCATTTGTTGTGTTTGCAGCATATTTACTGAAATCAAAAGCTATTTCAGTCAAACTTTTAACAACATTTTAACTGTTTAAACATTTTAACAGGTCACTTTACATTTTAACATAGGACCCCTTATTTGATAGCAGCTTCACAAGTCTTGCAGCCATTGAACGTGGGAGTTTTTGGACAGTTTCTGCTTGAAAATGTTTGCCAGATGTCAGAATAGCCTCCCAGAGCTGCTGTTTGGATGTAAACTGCCTCCCACCCTCATAGATCTTTTGCTTGTGGATGTTCCAAAGGTTCTCAATAGGATTGAGGTCAGGGGAGGATGGAGGCCACACCATAACTTTCTCTCCTTTTATCCCTATAGCAGCCATTGATGCAGAGGTATTCTTTGCAGCATGAGATGATGCATTGTCATGCATGAAGATGATTTTATTACGGAAAGCATAGTTCTTCCTTCTGTACCAGGGAAGAAAGTGGTCAGTCATAAACTCCACATACTTTGCAGAGGTCATCTTTACACCTTCGGGGACCCTAGGGCCGATCAGCTCTGTTCCCATGATTCCGGCCCAAAACATGACTCCACCACCGCCTTGCTGACGTCGCAGCCTTGTTGGCCGTCCACCAACCATCCACTACTCCATCCATCTGGACTATCCAGGGTTGCACGGCACTAATCAGTGAACAGGACTGTTTGAAAATTAGTCTTCATGTATTTTTCTGCCCAATACAGCCGTTTCTGCTTGTGAGCATTGGTTATTGGTGGCCGAATAGAAGGTTTATGCACAGTTGCAAGACTCTGGAGGACTCTACACTTTGATGTTCATGGGACTCCAGAGGCACCAACAGCTTCAAATATCTGTTTGCTGCTATGTAATGGTATTTTAGCAGCTGCTCTCTTGATCCGATGCATGGATCTGGCAGAAATCTTCCTCAATGTGCCTTTATCTGCACGAACCGTCTGTGCTCTGAATCAGCCACAAATATCTTAATAGTGCGATGATCACGCTTAAGTTTTCGTGAAATATCTGTTTTCATACCTTGTCCAAGCCATTGAATTATTTCACTCTTTTCGGCAGCAGAGAGATCTTTTTTCTTCCCCATATTGCTTGAAAATGGTGCTCTGCTTAATAATGTGGAACACCGTCCCTTAGAAGTTTTTCCTTAAATTGGGCTCACCGGCCAATCTAATTATCACAGGTGTCCGAGATTGTTTTCAGTGATCAAAAGAACCCTGACACACAATGCCATCCATGAGTTAAACTGAAAAACAAAATATTTAATCTTTGTAAATAGAATTTGCATAATAATTTGAAACAGGGTGTATATCTTTTCTGCTATTTAGACTTGTAATACCTTTTTTCAAAAATAATTCTTCCTTATATTTCTTGATGCTTAAAGCTTCCAAATCTTCTGTTACTAGTTTTTTAAAAATATCTATATATTTGTTGTCAACAATACTTGGATTGAAGAGGGACGTATTTCTCAAATTACTATATGTTTTTTCTTGCTCTATATCATTCCTCATAATCGGGTTCTGGGCATAATATTTTTTTATATTCAGATTTCTCACTAGTTTCTGTAGGATCACATAAATGTCAAACTTATTTAATCCTTTAGTAGGCGCAAATTTTAAACCTTTGTTCAGTACATACATTTCTTCATCTTTTAGAGGGACCCCACTGAGGTTAAAGATCCCCTCTCCTTTTATTCCCTTCTCCTTTTTCTGTTTGTTCCTCCTTCCTTCCAAGGGGATTTAATTTATTTTATTAGAATAATATCACTCATAGGTGTTATATATTTTATAATTGGAGCGCGACACAGTTGCACTTAATTCGAGATAAATCCTATCGATAGCCTGTCTTCTGGGACTAAATGTCACATAATCCTCCTCTGCTCTTCTACAATTGATCCCCTGCTGTGGCCAATAGGGAGGGGACAGAGTGGGCGGCGATCCTAGTAAGCACCGCTCCGTTCCTCTCTGTGACAGTGCGAGGAAATGGGGGGGAGCCCTCAGCGGCTCTCTCTCCCTCTCACAGCGCCAAATTGCCTCTCCAGCCAACCTGCTGTGGAGGTGGGAAGGAGCCCGCTGTCCCTGCTCCACAGTGCAGGAGGAGGGGGGAGAAGAAGAGAGAGTGGGCGGAGGTGGCAGCTGGCACCCGCTACATGTATTTCTGAACATCAGTTCTTACACATTTTACGTGTAGCTCATTGCACCTATATGCATACATGCGTTTTCTACTGTGACTCAACAATGGAGTGTACATCTTTGTTGTATTATGCTTGATGTTAGATGACATATTTGGTTATCTGTATCTGCTGGGTGATTGAATGTACTCTATGTGGTGTGCTTATTCTATACATAAAAAACATTGTCCAGGATTACACCTATCCTGGCGTGAGGGGAGGGACTGATAGTTGCATTATTGATCATGATGGAAAAGTCATGGAGGAGGGCACGAGTGGGTAGGATTCATTTACCCACTTCAATACCGGGCACTTTTACCCCCTTCCTGCCCAGGCCAATTTTCAGCTTTCATCGCTGTCGCATTTTGAATGACAATTCAATGAATGACAATTCATCCAACACTGTACCCATATGACATTTTTATAATTTTTTTCACACAAATAGAGCTTTCTTTTGGTGGTATTTAATCACCACTGAGTTGTTTTTTATTTTTTGCTAAATAAAACAAACAAAAACAACCTGAAACTTAAAAAAAAAAATGCATTTTTCTTCGTTTCTGTTATAAAAGTTTGCAAATAAATAGCATTTCTTCATAAATTTAGGTCAAAATGTATTTTGCTACATTTCTTTGGTGAAAATGCCCCAAATTAGTGTATATTATTTAGTCTGTAGGAAAGTTTATAGAGTACACAAACCAAGGTATATATATCTGACAATTGATCAGTCCTGATGTGCTGACGGCCCATCTCATTTCTCAAGGGCTGAAAACGCCAGGAGAGTACAAATACCCCCCAAATCACCTATTTTTGGAAAATAGACAGTTCAAGGTATTTAGTAAGAGACATGGTGAGTTTTTTGGAGGTTTTGTTACATTTTTGGGAAAATGTAGAAATTAAAAAAAAAAAACAATTTTCGACATATTGTCACCAGTCTAGTACAGCGTTATTATATAACTGATGTGGTGGTGATCAGAGACACTGACTGGTGACAGTATGTAAAAAAAAATTTAAATAATAATAATTGAATTTGTATTTTTTTTCAAATGTTCCTATTTCATGTACTTACATAGCGCCATCAATTTATGCAGTGATTTACATATATATTGTACATTCACATCAGTCCCTAACCCTAGAGGGGCGTACAATCTAAGGCCCCTAACTTACATTCATACATACATATACTAGGGCCAATTTAAACAGGATCCAATTAAGCTACCAGCATGTCTTTGTAGTGTGAGAGGAAACCAGAGTACCCGGAGGAAACCCACGCAGGCACATATTAGTTTCACCTTTTAAGTTGCATTACTGAAATAAATGAACTTTTGCACGATATTCTAATTTTTATAAAGTCTCTCGGACACTCAGTCCAAATTAGCGCAAATTAGCGGCAGCCATCCAAAACAGCAAGCCAACTCTGTATGCAAAGAAAAAAAAGGAAAGAAACAGGAGGCGCCAATCTAAATGCAGTGGTAAAAACTATTTAATACTGAAGGATTAAAAACACTCACAAGGATAATAAAGAAACAAACTCATCTGTGTAAGGGGGGTGACCGTTCCTCATCGTCCTGCAGGTACCACCGGTATCGCTATGAATGTATGCTAGGCTGGTGAAGAGATGTGTAGCAGTGTGGGGCTCTGTCCTGTAGAGTAGCGGTTCAGTGAGGCCGATCCAGTGGCGTCTGTAGCAGGAAGAGTCCACACAACCAGTTTGGAACTCACCGGTGGAGGTGACGTCACCGGAAGAGGCGGAGGGTCAGCAGTACCAGGAAACACAGACAACGGACAGGCTACAGGCTTGGAGCCTCTAGCTCCTTCTATTGGCCAGTATGCAGAGCCATACAAAGCAGTGTGCAGGAGCTGACAGGGGAGAGATCTTTATTGTTTACATACAGGTCTCTCCCCTGTCGGTAATACCGGGTGCCGGCGAATAATCACCGGCCGGGACCCGATGATTGACAGCCGTGAATGGCGGCGTGGGTAGGGTGCTCTCACGCGCGCCCCCTACCCGGAACTGCAAAATCACATATATATACACGGGATTTTGCGCACCCCTGACAGCTTTTAGCAGTGTTTCTGCTATAGGGTGGAGGGGAAGCGGTTAAGGCAAAGTGAATACACTTGCCCATCACAACTGTTCTAATGAGTTTTCAATAAATGCATCAAATAGATGAAAATTCAGCTGTTGGTGCATGCCATAATATCAGAGCTTTTTCCAGTGGGAACGTAGGGGGAACGCAGTGCCGTCACCTCCAGCACTGACTGTATGTATTAGCAAGGGGTGCTGGGGTGTGCTGCAGGGTCTATTGATACTGGCTGGTAGGGGGTCTATTGTCGCTGAAGGTCTATTGTTGCGGGGGGATCTATTGTTGCTGGGGATGGGTCTTACATTGCTGGGTGGCCAGTTGTTGCTGGGAGGGATCTACTGTTGAGTGAGGGGGCCTATTGATGCTGACTGCAGAAAGATTTGTTGTTGCTGCAAGGGGTCTGTTGTTGCTGGGGGGTGTTATTTAGGTGCAGGTGGTCCATTGTTGCTTGCGGAGGTCTATTGTTGTGGGGGGTCTATTGTTGCTGGGGATGGGTCTTATGTTGCTGGGTGGTCAGTTGTTGCTGGGAGGGATCTACTGTTGAGTGAGGGGGTCTAATGATACTGGCTGCAGGGAGATCTGTTGTTGCTGCAAGAGGTCTGTTGTTGCTTGGTGGGGTTATTTTGGTGCAGGTGATCCATTGTTGCTTGCGGGAGGGTCTGTTGTTGTGGGGGATCTATTGTTGCTGAGGATGGGTCTAATATTGCTGAGTGGTCAGTTGTTGCTGGGAGGGATCTACTGTTGAGTGAGGGAGTCTAATGATGCTGGCTGCAGGGAGATCTGTTGTTGCTGCAAGAGGTCTGTGTTGCTTGGGGGGGGTTATTTTGGTGAAGGTGGTCCATTGTTCATAGCGGGGGGTCTATTGTTTCGGGGCGGTCTACTGCTGCTGGGGATGGGTTTTATGGTGATGGATAGTCAGTTGTTGCTGGGAGGCATCTACTGTTCAGTGAGGGTGTCTATTGATGCTGGCTGCATAAAGATTTGTTGTTGCCGCAAGGGGTCTTTTGTTGCTGGGGGGGGTTTGCAGGTGGCCCATTGTTGCTTGGGGTGTCTTTTGTTGCTGTCTGCATGGGATCTATTTTACTGCTTTTCTTGTTAACATTAACACGTCATACAAATTACTTGCACCACAAGATGATACTTGGTTCTGTATTCTCTAAAAGGGTGGTACTGGGAAATGGGTAGGGGGTGAAACCAAGGAACGGTGCTCAGAGGTGGGTAAGGGGAGGAGACAATGGGTGACTCAAAAAAGGGGAGTTCCTGCACCTATTCTCTCTCAGGAAATAAGCCCTGCATGTAGTCAAGGCTGGCTATGGTGCAACCAATTTAAAATATGACAAAATAATTGAGGTTTATAGGTAATTATTTAAGAAAAAAAAATCTGCCTGTCACTTTAGAGATCCCCTTAAGGTTTTCTGTATGCAGAGGATAAACAATACGTGATCATTCACCAAAACAATTTGACAGGCAGAGAGTCATTCTTGGAAAGAGGAGGAAAATCCTTACACAACTTTATTATTGAACATTATTCTTCAATCTGTCAAAGAGATTTGCTTTAAACCTAACTAAACCTTTGCCTCGGGCTCTGTCTTTGCAGAGGGATCGTGTAACACTACTTGGTATTTGCATTCATAATGAACCTCATGGACAAGCTTGTGCAAAGTTAGTGATCACTTCATAAACATAGTGCAGAGGATAGCTATGGCTTGCGTGCTATATTTTATATTTCCTTTTTGTTTTTGTTTTTCATTTGATCTCTGAATGTGATTATTATCAAGCATTAACTGTGCATGACGTCTACAAGAGGAAATACAAAAATATTAACATACAGACCTACCTGACATTTAGCTAAGCAAAAATATATTAGTCTTGCAAAGCATAAAGCATCTTATTTGAAAAATGAAAAAATCCGTGACCATCCATAATAGCATAAAATACAAGTCACACACAGTTTAACATACTAAATAGTACAAATGCCAACAATCTGGAAATAAAACCTCACTGATTTATCAAACACCAAATAGGAAGTGAATTATCTACATCAACTATACAAGTTGTCACAGACAGGGGTCCCCATACACTAAGAAATGGATAGTCCAAGTGACTGCAGGAGGGTAACTGAGGGTAAAGAGACAGTAGATGGTACAAATGGTGGATAGTAGCAGGCCAGACAAATACAGAGCATAGTTCTCATAAACAGGCAGGGACATATTTACCACAAGGCAAACAAGACATTTGCTTAGGGTGACACATGTTAGGGGGGCAACATTGCCCCCTGGAAGAAGGGACATATGCGGCATGGGGACCAGGTGGGATCCGAGAGAGGCTGTGGGCTGCTTGATGGTGTATGCAGAGCCCAACTGTCATTCCCGGGGATGTCCAAAGCTGTGAAGGTGAGTGTCTTTCTCTTTGTTGCCCTGGAGAGGGGGGTTTAAGTGGAAGGCTTTCTTGGGTGGGGCAGGGGTGTTGTTGATCACTGTCAGGCTCTCTCTGCGTGGGGGGGGGGGGATGTCTGGTGTTGGTTGGTGTCAGGCTCTCTCTCTGCCGGGAAGGGGGGGGCGTCCGATTTTTGTGTTGCCTAGGGAAGCACAAAACCTAAATACACCACTGTGGACAGGGGCCTATAATACATTTTTTTTTTTTTCAATGGTGGAACTGGATGGACTTTTGTCTTTTTTCAGCCAGACTAACTATGTAACTATATCCACCAGGAAAATGACAGTCCAGGAGGTTGCAGAAAGGAGCACAGGAACACTGAGGGCTGGAGGAAGTGACAAAAGCCAAGGGAGGCACAGGGTACACCGAGGGCTGGTAAGTTAGTGCAGCAGGGTGGCTCAGTTTAGGCATAGTAATGAATTGCTCAAACACAAAGCCATTAGGACTTTTAAGTGAGCACCAATCAGAAGAGCTGTCTCCTGATTAGCCACTGCGCTAACATTCCAGGTTAAAGCCGGAAGTGCTTGCAATGTTGTGCCAGGGAGAAGGCCTAATGCTGGATCACAGGAGGGGTGTGTATTACAGCAGGCAACAATAAGACCAATTACATCAAAACATTTTAAATACTGCAGTGCAGCACTGTAAGCTTTCAACTTAAACCATACAGTGACCTTACAAATGTAAAATCAGTGTAAAACAGACATGTGCTCAAATTCAATTGCAACCGTGATGTCATTCTAAAAATTATAAAGGTCATATTTGTGATACACAAGCCACGCCTCCGTGTGTGAATGGACACATGGAGTAGTGGGTGCCCCATAGCAAGCTGCTTGGTGTGGGGGCACCCGACAGGATGGAGGGGCCGGGAGCGCCTGCGGGGGACCAGAGAAGAGGAGGATAAAGAGACTGGCATAGTACCACTGGATTGGCGTAAGGCCAATGTGGTTCCAATATTTAAAAAGGGGTCAATATCTTTACCAAGTAATTATAGACCTGTTAGTTTAACTTCTATAGTTGGGAAGATACTGGACAGTTTAATAAAAGACCACATAGATGAGTTTTTGCTGGCAAAAAAATATTTTAAGCAACAGACAGCATGGATTCATGAAAGACAAAAAGTTGTCAAACAAATCTGATTTCTTTTTTTGAGGAGGTGAGCAAAACCTTGGACAGAGGGGTGGCGGTGGACATGGTATACTTGGATTTTGCAAAAGCATTTGACACAATTCCCCACACACGGCTAATGTGTAAGGTAAAGTCTACGGGCTTGGAAAAATCTGTATGTAAATGAATAGAAAACTGGCTAATAGATCGTATTCAGAGAGTAGTGGTTAATGATTCATACTCTGCATGGTCTAGGGTTGTCAGTGGTGTACCCCAAGGTTCAGTGTTGGGACCCTTACTTTTTAATATATTTATAAACGATATAGGGATTAAAAATACAATTTCAGTCTTTGCAGATGACACCAAGCACCGAGCAAAATCCTCTCTTGTATTAAAAGAGGTATAGACTCCAGAGAGAGAGATAGAATTTTATCCCGGTACAAATCATTAGTAACACCTCATCTGGAATATGCAGTTCAGTTTTGGGCAACAATTCACAAAAAGAACATTGGGGAACTGGAGAAAGTACAGAGAAGGGCAACCAAACTGATAAGAGGCATGGAGGAGCTCAGCTATGAGGAAATATTAGAGGAACTGAATTTATTCTCTCTTGAGAAGAGGAGATTAAGGGGGGATATGATCAACATGTATAAATACATCAGTGGTTCATATAGTGAACTTGGTGTAGAGCTATTCACAGATCATCACAAAGGACAAGGGGGCACTCTTTACGTCTGGAGGAAAAGAGAGTTAATCTCCAAATACGGAAAGGTTATTTCACTGTATGAGCTGTGAAAATGTTGAATAGACTCCTTCAAGAGTTGGTTCTGGCCAGCTCAGTGGATTGCTTTAAAAAAGGCCTGGATTCTTTCTTGGATACAAAGAATATAACTGGATACTAACATTTATAGGCAAGGTTGATCCAGGAAATATCCGATTGCCTCTTTGAGGATCAGGAAGATTTTTTTTTCCCTGCAGGAACAAATTGGATCATGCTTTGCTGGGTTTTTTGCCTTCTTCTGGATTAGCTGTGAATATAGGATTATAACTTTTTTTTTTGTTTGAAATAGATGGACTTTTGCCAGACTAACCATGTAACTATGATCTGGGCTGCTCTGTGCAAAACCGCTGCACACAGCAGGTAAGTATGATGTGTTTGTTATTTAAAAAAATAAAATAAAAATTAAGCCTTTAATATCACTTTAAGTTAAAGCTAAATGCTAAGCCCTCAGCAGATTCAGAGATACAGACAGCTGAATGTATATGAAAATTCAACGTTTCCTGTAAAATGTAAAGTTTGTTATACAATAAAGTGAATGTTTAATAATAGCCCTTTCACCTAGAGTAATTTTTATATTGTAGGTTGTGTTTTCTAAAAATTCTTCCAAAATGAAAACCTCTTTGAAGCGAGTGTCCCCCAGCGGTGTAGTACTATAGCAACAAGTGAGATTAGGCATTAGTATATGACATGTACAACAAGCTGTCATCTGCTAAGACTTTAATGAACGTCGATACTTACATCAAGGAAGCAGCATATAAGGAGTATGTTTGGCTTCCCAAAATGACACTTCTTCCATTATTTAAGCTAATGAGCTAATGTGAGACTCGACCATCAGTTTTCCACCATTGTGGTTCTACTCAATCAATGTCAGCTTGCAGCTTCCAGACTTGTCTTCACAAATTCCACACTTTACAGATTAGGAGGAAGTGACATGTAAGCGGGATGAAGCTTCTTTTCAGAAAGTAGATATGTGTGTTTAGTGAACAATGCTACTCTGATTAATATGTTACCATATACTACACCCCAACTGTATAAACAAAACTTTCTCAAAGATGAAAATGAATGCTTGAGTGCTGGGATTTCATCAGCTTTTTTGGTATGTGCTTACATATTGTCAGTGAATAGTGTATTATTCCTATTTGTTGCATTGTGCTGCTGGGCCTAGGTGTAGCATGAAGTAATTACAAGTGTAGCATGATGTCATTAATGACATCATCCTTATTGGGGGAACTCAATTTCTTTGATGTAGAAATGGAATTTGCATGGTCCAAGTAGTGGGAAGCATTCCCCATCCTACCTTAACCTCCTTGGCGGTATGATGCGTTCCGATTTTTGGTGCTAAAAGCGGTACCATTATTTTGCATGGAAATATGTAGTTTTTTTATTGTAGGCCTGTAATTTTTAGGAATAACTCACTGAAATCTGTCCGAACAAGAGTCTAGTAAACATCCCGGGTAGGATAAAATTTGAAACACGTAATCATAAATTATAATTTAATAAATAATCATAAAAAATAATAATATAATAATAATAATACATTTAATTCAATAATATAATCAAACCAAAAACACTGAAATGTGAAATATAGCGCCAACTTAGCACATTGCTGAGCAAAGTCGCAAAATCGTTTTCAGTGTCTGATGATGAATTTCCCCCACGAATCATTATCACTCAATTCTGCAAGTGGTTCTGATTTACTATCGCTGTTCTCCTAGCTGATCTAAACAGCTTTTGACCTAAAGGGACACTTTTTGGACGCCATGGACATTTCTCAGTTTCCAGGCAGAAAGAACAGACAAAATGCAGGCAGGGCGCAGGACAAAGCATTAGGGACAAGATGTATGTGAAATTGGTTGAGACAGCAATGTTTTACTATGTAAAATGTAAAAAAAAAAAAAAGACATTTTTTAAAATTTTTACATTTCCCGCCGCCAGCGGCGCCGTACGTCCCGACGTCACAGGGACAGGACACAGAAGCCGGATGCCGGCATCGGCCGGAGGAGATGGCCGGGGATGCTGCAGGGGACACATCGTGGGAGCGCAGGGTAAGGTAAGTGAAGAACAAATGCCGGAGCAGTGCCGCATGGTATTCCCGAGTGTAGCTCGGGGTTACCGTTTGTGGTACTGAAATGTTACCCCGAGCTACACTCGGGAATACCGCCAAGGAGGTTAAAGTGCAGTTTTAGGATTTTTTTTTGTAAATCTCATAGAGACTCTGCATGTCTCCTATGCTGAAAAAAACCCTTTCCCCTCTTCTTTCAGTTTTTAGTATACACTGCCTGCAGACATGTGCAGAAGTGGCTGTTCAATGGGCAGAAATGAAGGACATAAGATTCGGAAGACATGGAAGAGAAGATGGTGACACCAGCAGACAGAGTGGTAAGGAACAGCTTTGATATGTAATCCCTGGAGAGTCAGGTAAGCACAGTTCTGCTGTATGAGACATTGTCTGGTCTCTGTTTGTTTTAGTACAGCAGGTTTCTTCTATAGAAGAAAGTATACGCCCAACTCTCCAACAGCCCATTTTTCCATTACTCTATTCTGTTATTACAGCCTTTGGAAAGCCTTTTCAGTATTCAACACTTCTGGAAGTGTCTCTTGCCTCCTGCAATGGTTTGTTCCTTTGATGGGGCCCCACAGTGACATAGGGGCCTGGAAAAAGGAACCAGTCTTTGAAGGGGAACCAAAGCATCTGACATTCCAAAAAGTATCAAATGCTAAATTGTCTGATGGAGGCTGCAGAACTGGAACAGAGAGGAGATAGGAGAAATGGGGCACCAGAGAGGTGAGTATACATGGTCTTCCATTGCAGGAATCTGCTGGATTAGAAGCCTGATAGGGTCTCTTCAGAAGCCCAATTAGCTTAAATTCAGAGAATTCTGGCTTTTCCATCTTGATACCCAACAAAATGAATATGCATACCAGGTGAAATGTAATGTAGATCTTATAGTTTATAGCAATGTCAAGTCCTTACTCCTCCTCAGAGCTACCCTTACAATTTAAACAACTTTCCCTTGAAGAAAAAGGCTTCCCTCAAATTAATTTTCCGCTTTCTTCTTACATAGTTAGTCTGGCTGATAAAAGAAGAAAGACCATCCAGTTCAACCATTAAAAAAAAAAAAGTTATAATCCTATACCCACAGTTGATCCAGGGGAAGGCAATATAACCCAGCAAAGCATGATGCAATTTGCTCCTGCAGGGGGAAAAAATTCCTTCCTGATCCCCGAGAGGCAATTGGATATTACCTGGATCAACCTTACCTATCCAGTTATATTCTGTGTATACAAGTTATATCCAGTTAGTATCCAGTTATAGCCTTTTTAAATAAGCCTTTTTTAAAGCAATCCACTGAGCTGGCCAGAACCAACTCTTCAAGGTGTCTATTCCACATTTTCACAGCTTTACTGTGGAGAAACCTTTCCGTGTTTGGAGATTAAATTTCTTTTCCTCCAGACGTAAAGAGTGCCCCCTTGTCCTCTATGATGACCTGAGAGTGAATAACTCTACACCGAGTTCACTATATGAACCACTGATGTATTTATACATGTTGATCATATCCCCCCTTAATCTCCTCTTCTCAAGAGAGAATAAATTCAGTTCCTCTAATCTTTCCTCATAGCTGATCTCCTCCATGCCTCTTATCAGTTTGGTTGCCCTTCTCTGTACTTTCTCCAGTTCCCCAATGTTCTTTTTGTGAATTGTTGCCCAAAACTGAACTGCATATTCCAGGAGAGGTCTTACTAATGATTTGTATCGGGGGAAATTATATCTCTCTCTCTGGAGTCCATACCTCTTTTAATACAAGAGAGGATTTTGCTCACTTTAGAAACATCAGCTTGGCATTGCGTGCCATTATTAAGCTTGTGATCTACCAGGACCCCCAGATCCTTCTCCACCATTGATTCCCCCAGTTGTACCCCCCCCTAGTATGTATGATGCATGCATATTCTTAGCCCCCAAGTGCAGAACCTTACATTTATCAACATTAAACCTCATTTGTCACATAGTTGCCCAGTTAAACAGTGCATTGAGGTCGGCTTGTAAGTTGAAGACATCCTGTAAGGACATTATTCCACTGCACAGCTTGGTGTCATCTGCAAAGACTGGAATGGTATTTTTAATCCCAGACCCTATATCATTTATAAATATTTAAAAAGTAAGGGTCCCAACACTGAACCTTGGGGTACACCACTGATGACCCCAGACCATTCAGAGTATGAATCATTAACCATTACTCTCTGAATACAATCTTTTAGCCAGTTTTCTATCTATTTTCTATCCAAACCCGTAGACTTTACCTTACACATTAGCTGTGTATGGGGAACTGTGTCACACGCTTTTGCAAAATCCAAGTATACCACGTCCACGGCCACCCCTCTGTCCAAGTATACCATGTCCACCACCACCCCTCTGTCCAATGTTGCTTAAAATATTTTTTCCAGCAAGAACTCACCTATGTGATCTTTTCTTAAACTCTCCAGTATCTTTCCAGCTATAGAAGTTAAACTAACAGGTCTATAATTACTTGGCAAAGATTTTGACCCCTTTTTAAATATTGGCACCACATTGGCCTTACGCCAATCCAGTGGTACTATGTCAGTCATTAAAGAGTCCCTAAAAATGAGAAACAATGGCTTTGAAATGACAAAGTTCAATTCTTTAAGGACATGTGGGTGTATGCCATCCTGTCCAGGTGCTCTGTTCACCTTTAATCTGTCTAAATATTTCTGGATCATATCAATTGTGAGCCAAAGCTGATCACCTGGAGCTGTGTCAACACCATGCCCACTGTGGACAAGAGCTCCCCCTTGCTCCTTTGTATGCACAGAGCTGAGGAAGGTATTTAATAAATTTGCCCTCTCTTTGTCCCCAGTCACCCACTCTAGATTATTTTGGAAAGGGCCTGCATGCTCAGACTGAACCTTTTTTACGTTTAATAAATTTGAAGATTTTGTTTTGGGTGAGTCCTGCGATCTTTTGTAATCTGTTGTTCCTTTTTCAATTTTTGAGGCCTTTATTTCCTCCTTTGCATATTCTGTTATATTCTTTGTAATGTTTAAATGATGATAGTGTTCATTCATTTTTATATTTAATAAAAGCTCTTTTCTTATTATCTATAGCTTTTTTAACTTTGGCCATAAGCCACATAGGTTTGATTTTTAGCCTTTTAACCTTGTTGCCCATGGGAATTTATTTTGCAGTGTTCACATGCAGTCTTTTTGAATAACTCCCATTTCTGTGTTGTGTTCATTGATGCCAGTATTCCCTCCCAGTCTAAGTCTTGGAAAGCAGCTCTCAGCCTTGGAAAATTACCTCTCTTAAAATTGAGCGTTTTTATTTTTTCCCATATGTGCTTGCTGTTTACAGCTAGCAATAAATGAAATCATGTTATGGTCACTGCTACCCAGATGTTCTTTTAAATGGACATTCGTAATAAGCTCTGCATGGTTTGAGATTACCAGGTTCAGCAGAGCATCATTCCTAGTTGGGCCTCTATGAACTGTACCATAAAATTGTCCTGTAGTAGGTTTAAAAATGTTGACCTTTATCTGTTCCTGCAGTACCATTACTCTAGTCAATTTCTGGGTAGTTAAAATCCCCCATTATTATCACTATTCCAGGCCTTGCAGCCCTTTTGATCTGTGCAAGGAGCTGAGTCTCCACCTCCTCATTAACGCTGGGAGGACTATAACAAACTCCAATGATTACCTTTATAGTACGCACCCCCATGTGCAGTTCCACCCATAATACTTCAGCCTCATCACACACTCCATCAACTAGGTCCTCTTTCACACTCGCTCTGAGATCACTTCTCACATAGACACCACCACCTTTCCTATTTACCCTGTCTCCCGAAAGAGAACATAGCCAGGAATATTAATGGACCGGTCATGTGAAAAAGGAAGCCAAGATTCGGCAGTACCAAGTAAATCATAGTTCTGTTCATGCACCAAAGCTTCCAACTCACCTATTTTGCTTGGCAAACGTTTGGCACTGGTGAACACACTTTAATTCATTGACACCTTGTGCACACATATTTGCATATTTTTTATTTTCATACAAATGAAAGTGAAAAAACCCTTTTAGGTAGATTTCAACAAAAATGGTAACAGGAAACCTTAACAAAGATAAACCTGGGACCTTTCATTGCTGGTCTCTTTCTGAAAATGCTAGTTATGTGGCTTTCTCTAGGTGAGTCATCTGGAGCCAGTATGCACAGGTGTCACAACTCCTGATCTAAAATATTTTTCCAGGTCACTGTCTCAGAAAACCTTGAAGCCATTAGAATAGCATGACAACCAGGTACATAGCATTTAGAGAAAGGGAGGTTAGCAATGGCAGACCATACATTTGTCTAACTGCAAGCTTTGTTAACAGTTTTGGTTGGGTAGATAAATAGAGAGTAATTAAAATCCCAATAAAAAAAATTTGAAACAGAAAGACTTAAAGCGGAATGAACTCCAGGAAAAAAAATGTTTTTTTCCCATGCAGTGGGGCTGTACCCACAATGCATGGGTTAAGTACTAATTTTTTTCTAAGTAGGAAGAAAGCAGAGATATACTAAGGTAATCCTCTGATCCTCCCAGCACAAGACTGGTCCTGCGCTCCAGTGGTCTTGAAAAGTGGACTGTTTCTGATGTCATCACGCTGAGTCAAGTAAAACTCTGATCCTTTCCTTCAGCAGAGATCATGTGACAAAATGCCTAGGCTTTTGATCACAAGACTTGCAAAAGAGGGATCCCAGAGTAGAAATTTCCCCAGGAAATTTGGGTATATTTAGCCCTTCTATTAATCTTTATTTATCCAGACAAGCAGGACTATTGAAATAACAATTTATTACCATAACATACAGGATGAGAACATACGTATATAGTGTAGCTTTATTTTGATCCTTTTACAAAAATTGTGTGCAAGGCCAAACTAGACACACACATACTATATATCATATGCACTATATGGCCAAATGTTTGTTGACACCTATCACACCTATGTGAGCCTATTAGACATCCAATTACAAACCTCCTCACTTATGTGGCTTCCACTTTTCAGAAAAGACGTTCCACAAGATTTTGGATTACCTGTGGGAAATTGTGCTCATTCAGCCCAAAAAAACCATTGGGGAGCTTAGATACCGAAGTTGGACAAGAAGACCTTGTTTACAATTGATGTTCCAATTAATGCCAAGGTTGGTCAATAGAGTTCAAGTCAGGACTCTGGGTAGGCCACTCCAGTGCCTCCACACCAAACTGTTCAAACCATGTCTTTATGGAGCTATCTTTGTGCACAAAAGCACAATCATTCTGGAACCGAAAAGGGTCATCCCCAAAGTTGGAAACAATCAATTGTCTAAAATATCTTTGCATTCTGTAGCATTAACAGTACCCTCCTCTGGGAACACCTAATCTCAATAACTTGCATCCAAAAGACACAGAGAGCCGTGGCTTGGCCCCACCCCCCTGCTCTCTCCTCATTGGTTCACTGGCTGTAATTGACAGCAGCAGGAGCCAATGGGCTCCCACTGCTGTCTCAGCCAATGAGGAGGAAGAGTCCCCACACAACCAAGGCTATTGTGAACATCGCTGGATCGGAGGGGGCTCAAGTAAGAAATGGGGGACTGGGGGGGGGGGGTGCTGAACACAGAAGGTTTTTAACCTTCACGCATAAAATGCATGAAAGTAAAAAGCCTTGAGCCTTTAGAACTACTTTAATTTGTGTAAAAGAATAAAAGAAGATTTATTCAATTTGTGAATGAGGCAGTGATATGCTTTTATTGTTGGTAATTATAGTTTTAAATCAACATTGATAGTATCAAGTACAAGATTATTTTATAGTGCCTCTGTCATTTAACTGATCCTGCTGCTGGTAAATTAAGTCTTGATTCTCTTGCAGAGCTACATCCAGCACTGCAATCTTCAGCAATCATGTCCGGGTGTATCTGGGTGCCTGCATCTGCCTATCGTGTGCTGTGGTCCCTCTCACCAGCTTCTATGTCACTGGGGTATCCTTGCAGCTTTACAGGGAGCAACAAGGTTATTTAAGTAAACTAGAAATCTCTGTACAGTACACATCTCCTTGCCTGGGAAGGTTTATGGCAACCTCAACCAGCCCAGCAAACCAACACCCCTAATTCCCATTATCCGTATTATGAATGCCTGCCAGGGCTTCATCCAGTGGTATTATTCTAGCACAAAATTACATAGAAATTATGAATTATGTTATTGATGATAATAGTCCCATGTTATTTGTTTTCCCTCATTTAATATATGGTTTTTGATAAGTCAGCCACTTCAATCCCGTTTCCAGGACCTTCTAGTCTCATGGCCCTACCACAATTACACAAGCTGCTCTGTGCACATACAGTGGGTGGTTTGACAGTACACCTATGAGTGCTTCTGAATTGTATGAGGTAAAGGGAGAACATGACACAAATATGAAATGCAAACTTGGGTAAGATAGGGTCCTAGTGGGATTTTGTGGGTGGGGCCAGAAGGATGGTACCCAAGTTAAGGACGCAACAAATACTAGATAACGTTGAACAGTTATCATATTTATAAATTGCAGGTATAAAGGATAACAAGGTAGGTGGTAGCATTAGTAATATGTAATGTATGTTAGTAATTTGGCTGTAGCAACTGCGGCAGAACACTTGGGTAACAATTCCTATAGTAACAAAATCAGCAACACTTAGAATAACAGGTACAGCAGTACTGATAGGAACAGGCACAGTAACACTGATGTGCATATATCTTTAGCATCACAATGTATCACAGAGGCACAGCCTACATTATTGAGCGGCATCTGCAGAAGGGGTGGCTGACTGGCAGGGTTGTGGCACAAGCAGCTCTTGAGGAAGCTGCACAGGTCCTATCAAGTAATTCTGGAGACCAGTAAGCAGTAAGGCATCTAGCGGTGCCCCTAATCTCTCGCTACTCACACAGGAACCTTTCCCTATGGCTATGTCTCCAAACACAGCAAGGCACTATTTATTAACACTGCCCCCCACTTACGATGACCACCAAAGGTCTTAAGAGTTGCAGGGTCTATTCTTCAAAAGAACAATGTCCCTCAGAGCCTCTATTCCATCTGCATATTATCACATTGCCATCAACAGGATGGAGGACAAACTACACCTGCCTACAGTTTGAAATCGAGGTCTTGCTACCCTACCATTCTCTGTACATCAGTGGTAGACTGTCCAGAGTTCTGTATATGAGGATTATGTGTATGGCGGATAGTATTGCTTCCTGGGATACCAAACTCACATATCCCAGGAGGCACTCATTTTTACCATTCATAGTACAATGTGTAAACAGACATAATGCCAGATCTCAGAGGAAAGTGAAATGTCATTCTTATCTTGGTAAAAATGGTTGCAAGGAACAGATCCAACAGAAAACTGAAAAAAGGCAAATAAAAAAAATAATAAAATAAATGTGGCTTTAAAAAAGTGTAAAGAGGGGGTTAGAAAGGTAAAAAGTCAAGGGAAGGTCAGCTTTGAGAGAGTACCCAGGAAAAGAGAAAATGGAGAAGAGGGTGCCCAGCAAAAATGGGGTGTAAAACAGCAAGAGGGGAGATGTAGAAGGAGGTGGGAGTGTAAGGGGATTCCCAGCAAGAGAAGAGGGGGTAGATGGGGTGCCTAGAATAGAAAGCACAGCAAGGGAAATCCCAGCAAGGGGGAAGTTTAAAATTTGTGGGATTTTGTGTCTCTGCAGTTCTGAGGGACACTTCAGCAGGAACGTTAGTGTTAAAAATAGAGACTTGCACTTTACATTGCAATAGCTGAAGAAATCTCTGCTGCAAAGTTCATATGGCACCAGTCCTTTTTTTTGTACATCTCGTTGGTTTGTCTTCATGCAGGTGAGAATAAACAGTTACCTTTCAAGATTAAACTAAACACGTTTCTTGGAAATTCCAGATCAGTAAACAGACCATTTACTCCTACTATCTGATACTGATCTGCATATTTTTATTTATGCAGTCAGGCTTACAGATGGATTATTTTTATTTCACATTTCAAAAATAAAAATATCAGATCCTTAAACAGCAACAACTTGCAAAAAAAAAAAGAGAGAAATGTCATATATCAAGCGGTAATTTAATTTAATTTTGTTTTCAGGAATTCATGTATACAGTGAGTAGAACCCTTGTCCAAGCTGTGCATTCTCTATGCTGACTGCACTCATGTCCAAATGCTTCTACATGCATCTGGCAGCTGATCAGAGCAGGAGGACAGGGTGTTCCTGCTCTGATCAGCTGCTCGATATTTTGCTCCAGACGTTAATGGAAAGCTCCAGGCAAAAATTAAAAAATAGACAAAATAAAATGCATAACCCAATAAAAATATTAAACAATATTTTGCTGCATCTTGTTGGACAAGGTGGAGAGCATAATGCTACCACTACACCTCTCCACCTTTTCCAATCAGAAAGCACTTTGCATTCATTGAGAAAATGCAATGCTTTCTCTGAATGGTGCCAAGCGGCTGACTTCCTGTGCACAGGACCCAGAAGATCTTGCGTGGAATTTGGAAGCCAGTAGAAGTTATAGGAGTAGCAGTGTCTACTTCAGTGATTTCCAGTTTCAGGGTCAATGGCCAGGTATGGTATATGCATAGTTACAGTGCATCCAGAAAGTGTTCACAGCGCTTAACTTTTGCCACACTTTTTTATGTTACAGCCTTATTCCAAAATGGATTAAATTCATTTTTTCCTCAACATTCTACAAACAATACCCCCAAATGACAATGTGAAAGAAGTTTGTTTTGAAATCTTTGCAATTTATTAAAAATAAATAACAAAAAAAAAACACATGTACATAAGTATTCACAGCCTTTGCCATGACACTCAAAATTGGGATCTGGTGCATCCTGTTCCCACTGATCATGCTTGAGATGTTTCCACAACTTGGAGTCCACCTGTGAGAAATTCAGTTGACTGGACATGATTAGGAAAGGCATAAACCTGTCTATATAAGGTCCCACAGTTAACAATGCATGTCAGAGCGCAAGTCCAAGGAATTGTCCGTAGGCCTCCGAGACAGGATTGTATCAAGGCACAGATCTGGGGAAGGGTATAGAAAAATTTCTGCAGCATTGGAGGTCCCAATGAGCACAGTGACCTCCATCATCCGTAAATAGAAGAAGTTTGGAACCACCAGGAATCTACCTAGAGCGGGCCGCCCCGACCAAAATGAGCTATCAAGGGAGAAGGGCCTTAGCCAGGGAGGTAACCAAGCACCCGATGGTCACTCTGAAAGAGCTCCAGCATTTTTCTGTGGAGAGAGGAGAACCTCCCAGAAGAACAACCATCTCTGCAGCACTCCACCAATCAGGCCTGTATGGTAGAGTGGCCATACGGAAGCCACTCCTCAGTAAAAAGCAAATGGAAGCCCACCTGGAGCTTGCCAAAAGGCACCTGAGGGACTCGCAGACCATGAGAAACAAAACTCTCTGGTCTGATGAAACAAAGATTGAACTATTTGGCCTGAATGCCAAGCGTCATGTCTGGAGGAAACCAGGCACCGCTCACCACCTGACCAATACCATCCCTACAGTGAAGCGTGGTGGCAGCATCATGCTGTGGGGATGTTTTTCAGTGGCAGGAACTGGGAGACTAGTCAGGATTGAAGGAAAGATAAATGCAGCAATGTACAGAGACATCCTTGATGAAAACCTGTTCCAGAGCGCTCTGGACCTTAAACTGGGGCGACGGTTTATCTTTCAACAGGATAATGACCCTAAGCACACAGCCCACATAACAAATGAGTGGCTATGCGTCAGCTCTGTGAATGTCCTGGAGTGGCCCAGCCAGAGCCAAGACTTAAACCTGATTGAACATCTCTGGAGTGATCTGAAAATGGCTGTGCACCGACGCTCCCCATCCAACCTAATAGAGCTTGAGAGGTACTGCAAAGAAGAATGGGAGAAATTGCCCAAAAATAGGTGTGCTAAGCTTGTAGCATCATACTCAAAACTACTTGAGGCTGTAATTGGTGCTAAAGGTGCTTCAATAAAGTATTGAGCAAAGGCTGTGAATACTTATGTACATGTGTTTGTTTGTTTTTTTAATTTTTAATAAATTGCAAAGATTTCAAAACGAACTTCTTTCACATTGTCATTATGGGGTATTGTTTTTAGAATGTTGAGGAAAAAAATAATTTAATTTTGGAATAAGCCTGTAACATAACAAAATGTGGCAAAAGTTAAGCACTGTGAATATTTTATGGATGCACTGTGTATATAAAATATTGATACCTGGAATTCATCTTTAACAATTCACTCTGACTGCACATGAAAATGATGGTTTAATTTTGGTAAGCTATACTTCTTGATCCTGTTCAAAGGAGATAGAAGCAAGAAACAAAAGATTGAGAAGCTTTCGATATTTGTTTGACAGGTGTAAGCAGCAAACATGATTTCTCTTTCCAGACTGCTGGGTTTATTCTGTATGATATGATATCATATTGAAAGTGGCAGTCCAGAATGGCTATTCCTTCATATCAAAAGGTTTTGGTAATAGCAGTCTGAGCTTGTTAAAGTGAACCTGTAGCCAAGATATGGGCATGCAACTTACCGCTTGTTAAGTATTTTCTTAAGCAGTAAATTAGCTTAAAAATAGGCTTTCAATGATCTTGGCAGCTGTAAGCATTCTGGAGCAATTCATCCTTAAAATTCATAGCAGAAGCACTGAAGTTGTTTTCTCAGTAGCTCATCAGATTCACAAGATTTAATAAATGATAAATAACCTGCGCTCAGGACAAACAATACACACCCAATAGTTGAATAAACTTAACTAAAACAGTGAATGGATAGGCTGCTGCTTCTATAAAAGGTACAACCTCCTCAAATAAACAACACTCAAATAAAAAGCGCTGCCCAATAAATAATAAAAATTTACATCAACTAAATAATCATAGGCATAATAAACTAATAAAGTCCATTGTGCGAAAATAAAGTTCTTAATGTGAAACTTGCACGTATCGATTTCACATTAGGGACTTTATTTTCACACCATGGACTTTATTAGTTTATTATACCTATGATTATTTAGTTCATGTCAATTTTTATTATTTATCTGAGCAGCGCTTTTTATTTGTGTGTTGTAGATTCACAAGATTAAGGCCAAAATAAAGGGGGAAAATTACTAAAAAAAGAAAATGAATGTATTGTCCTACTGGCAATCACCTGTCCCTTACCGCAGGTAATTGCTCCCTGTTTGAATACTTCTGGGCAGCTGTCAGTCTGTCATTGCTTTGAACAGGATTCTTGGCCATTGTGTCTGCACACAGCTGGGCTCCCAAGTGCAGTTTTTTTTTACAGCATGCTAGCCGCACAGTCAACTTGAACATGTAAATGAGGCCTTACAAGTTATATTATACTATATGTAACAACTACAGAATATTCAAAATTGAAGTTGGTTGGGACAGTTCAGTTCTTTATCTCCCACAACAACAACACCATTTTATTTATTTATAGCTGCCAAATGCCACTTTTTCTATAGGACCCTTCCCATTTTACAGGTTGTTGCAAACCTCCCCCCCCCCCCCTCACACCCCACACACACGCACACACATACACGCCCACGCACACCTAATGTAAAATTCCCCTCCCAGGCAGTACAGAGCTGTGTACCACCACCATTGTTTCCTAACACGGAAGAGTATTCTGCCAATTTTCTTTTTGATAACAAGGCAGAGTACATTATGCGAAGTAAATTAGCTCATCATCCAAAATTAATTTCTTTGTTTTGCCTGCATTGCCCTGTGTTGATGAAAGTAAAATATGACACACTACAACTTCCATAAACCTCATCCATTACACCCAGGTGAAAAGTCAAGAAGTACAGGAAACTCGTGTTTCGGGCTATTTACGTACATAGAAGATTTAGAGCAGCACACTTTAACAAAGGATAGTCTCTAAGAGGCCTGAATTACAGCAGTACTTAGAGGAGCAGGAAGAAAAACATGCACTTCTCTATGTGCCTGACATCCTCAGAAAATCTAGGACCAACAGTGACAGTACAAATTGTGCAAGCACACGTCATCCCGGGCTCTTGTTATAGAATACGCTTCAGATTACATAAACAGAATTAACTTTCTGAGAAGACTGTGTCTAGCTTTGCCGTAGTGTGATGGAATGTTTGCATAGTTATGTAACTCTTTGTAAATGTCATGTATCTTTTTGACATGAAAAGAAAACTGGAATTTTCTGGTGGCCCAGTCTGGGATTAAGCCATAGGTCTCCCATTGCTAGGCACATTTTTCAATATTTCCAACTGCGACATAGTTTAAAGCCCCGCTCTACATTTCAAAATTATTAAAATATTTATGTTCTAGCAGGAAAACAATAAAAAAGGCAGCTTCCCATGAACTCTAGAAGATTTTTGAAGCTTAAAGCTGAACTCTAGGTACGGCTTTTATTGCTCAGTTACATTGGTCTAGCTTGGATCAAGTATACAGTGCATCCAGAAAGTATTCACAGCGCTTAACGTTTGCCACATTTTGTTATGCTACAGCCTTATTCAAAAATCGATTAAATTCCTTTTTTCCATCAAAATTCTACAAACAATACCCCATAATGACAATGTGAAAGAAGTTGGTTTTTAAATCTTTGCAATTTATTAAAAATAAAAAGCAAAAAAAAAAACCACATGTACATAAATATTCACAGCCTTTGCTCAATACTTTGTTGAAGCACCTTTAGCACCAATTACAGCCTCAAGTAATTTTGAGTATGATTCTACAAGCTTGGCACACCTATTTTTGGGCAATTTCTCCCGTTCTTCTTTGCAGTACCTCTCAAGCTCCATCAGGTTGGATGGGGAGCGTCGGTGCACAGCCATTTTCAGATCTCTCCAAAGATATTCAGTCAGGTTCAAGTCTTGGCTCTGGCTGGGCCACTCCAGGACATTCACAGAGTTGACGCATAGCCACTCCTTTGTTATGTGGGCTGTGTGCTTAGGGTCGTTATCCTGTTGAAAGATGAACAGTCGCCCCAGTTTAAGGTCCAGAGCGCTCTGGAACAGGTTTTCATCAAGGATGTCTCTGTACATTGTTGCATTCATCTTTCCTTCGATCCTGACTAATCTCCCAGTTCCTGCCACTGAAAAACATCCCCACAGCATGATGCTGCCACCACCATGCTTTACTATAGGGATGGTATTGGCCAAGTAGTGAGCAGTGCCTGGTTTCCTCAAGACATGACGCTTGGCATGCCAAAGAGTTCAATCTTTGTTTCATCAGACCAGAGAGTTTTGTTTCTCATGGTCTGAGAGTCCCTCAGGTGCCTTTTGGCAGACTCCAGGCGGGCTGCCATTTGCCTTTTACTGAGGAGTGGCTTCCGCCTGGCCACTCTATCATACAGACCTGATTGGTGGAGTGCAGCAGAGATGGTTGTTCTTCTGGAAGGTTCTCCTCTCTCCACAGAGAAACACTGGAGCTCTTTCAGAGTGACCATTGGGTGCTTGGTTACCTCCCTGGCTAAGGCCCTTCTTCCTCAATCACTCATTTTGTCCTGGTGGCCCGCTCTAGGAAGATTACTGGTGGTTCCAAACTTCTTCCATTAGGGATGATGGAGGTTACTGTGCTCATTGGGAGCTTCAATGCTGCAGACATTTTTCTGTACCCTTCCCTAGATCTGTGCCTTGATACAATCCTGTCTTGGTGGTCTATGGAAAATTCATTGGACTTCATGGCTTGGTTTTTGCTCTGACATGCACTGTTAACTGTGGGACCTTATATAGACAGGTTTATGCCTTTCCTAATCATGTCCAATCAACTGAATTTCCCAAAGGTGGACTCCAATCAAGTTGTGGAAACATCTCAAGCATCTCAAGGATGATCAGTGGGAAAAGGATGCACCAGAGCTCAATTTTGAGCGTCATGGCAAAGGCTGTGAATACTTATGTACATGTGTTTTGTTTTGCTTTTTATTTTTAATAAATTGAAAAGATTTAAAAACCAACTTCTTTCACATTGTCATTTAGGGGTATTGTTTGTAGAATGTTGAGGAACAAAATTAATTTAATCCATTTTGGAATAAGGCTGTAACATAACAAAATGTTGCAAATGCTAAGCGCTGCAAATACTTTCTGGATGCTCTGTATATTTCATACCTGAGCAATTCACTATTTATGCCTATTAAGTATATACAGTACACTGCACAGTAGCACTTCTCTTTTCTGTATGCTGGGTGAAGTTCCCAGTATCTGTTTTTGTTCTATATGTATGGACTCTGCACAGTAGCACTTTTCTTGTTATGTACTCTGGATGCAATTCTTAGTATATGTTATTATGTCCACATGGTACCACCTATCTTACACCTGAAAGTGATCCATGGTAGATCTCCTTTTTGCTAATTGCACTGCACAGCCTCCTGTGTGCTCATCATTTATAAATCCTTGTTTCAAAGCAGAATTAAGGGATCTTGACTGATAGGAAGCATTGGCCTAAAGCCATAACCATACTTTGTATGTAACCTTGTCCAAAGATGACATATTAGGTTGGAAAAGAGCAAGACCAAAGCGTTATTACATTTCCAATATAACAGCATACAGTAAGCAGTGGGATGCATAGTTATACTGTGAGCACACCTGCACAGTAAACTGGCATAATCTACACAGTCTGTCTTTACCAAGCATGCCAAACATGTGTAAGACTAACCCAAAACTCACTTGAGGACATACAGTTGCAAGAAAAAGTATGTGAACCCCTTGGGATTACGTGGAGTTTTGCATGAATTGGGCATAAAATGTGCTCTGAACGTCATCTAAGTCACAACAATAGAAGAACACAGTCTGCTGAACATAATACTACACAAACATTAGATGTTGCCATGGTTTAATTGCACATAACATGTAAACATTCACAGTGCAGGGAGAAAAAAGTATGTGAACCTTTGGACTTAATAACTGGTTGACCCTCCTTTGGCAGCAATAACCTCAACCAAACGTTTCCTGTAGTTGCAGATCAGACCTGCACAACGATCTGGAGTAATTTTGGACCACTCCTCTTCACAAAACTGTTTCAGTGTAGCAATATTCTTGGGATGTCTGGTGTGAATCGCTCTCTTAAGGTCATGCCACAGCATTTCAATCGGGTTGAGGTCAGGACTCTGACTGGGCCACTCCAGAAGGCGTATTCTGTGTTTTTGCAGCCATTGTTTTGTTGAATTACTTGTATGCTTTGGGTCATTGTCCTGTTGCATCACCCATCCTCTGCGGAGCTTCAATTGGCGGACAGATGGTCGTACGCTTTCCTGCAAAATGTCTTGATAAACTCTGGAATTCATTTTCCCATCAATGACAACAATCCGTCCAGGCCCTGAGGCAGCAAAGCAGCCCCAAACCATGATGCTCCCTTTGCCATGTTTTACAGTGGGGATGAGGTTTTGATGTTGGTGTGCTGTGCCTTGTTTTCTCCATACATAGTGTTGTGTGTTCTTCCCAAACAACTCAATCTTGGTTTCATCTGTCCACAGTATATTTTGCCAGTAGTGCTGTGGAACATCCAGGTGCTCTTTTGCAAACTTCAAACGTACTGCAATATTCTTTTTGGACAGCAATGGCTTCCTCCGTGGTGTCCTCCCATGTACTCCATTCTTGTTTAATGTTTTCCTTATTGTAGATGTGTCAACAAAAATGTTAGCATGTGCCAGAGATTTCTGTAGGTCTTTAGCTGACACTCTGAGATTCTTCTTTACCTCATGCAGCATTCTGCGCTGTGCTCTTGCAGTCATTTTTACAGGAAGACCACGCCTAGGGAGAGTAGCAACAGTGCTAAACTTTCTCCATTTGTAGACAGTCTGCCTTACTGTGGACACATCAAGGCTTTTGGAGATACTTTTGTAACCCTTTCCAGCTTCATGCAAGTCAACAATTCTTGATCGTAGGTCTTCTGAGAGCTCTTTTCTGCGAGGCATGGTTCACATCAGACAGTGCTTGAAACCAGTAAACCCAAAACAGGTGTGTGTTTTTTAAGGGCAAGACAGCTGTCAGAAACACATCCAATATCATCACACTGATTGGAGTCAAGGTTGGCTCACTCCTGGCTCCAATTAGCTCTGGGAGAAGTCATTAAGCTAGGGCCTCACATACTTTTTCCTCCCTGCACTGTGAATGTTTACATGTTATGTGCAATTAAACCATGGCAATATCTAATGTTTGTGTAGTATTATGTTCAGCAGACTGTGTTCTTCTATTGTTGTGACTTAGATGATGTTCAGAGCACATTTTATGCACAATTCATGCAAAACTCCACGTAATCCCAAGGGGTTCACATACTTTTTCTTGCAACTGTAGACCATTAGGTGTACTTTAAATCATTTGGCGAGGTTAAACCCCCAACAAGGCAGTGATAACGATCCTCAGAAAACTGGGCACAAGGGTGGTCAACTCTGGGGTTAGTGTTACTAAACCCCGGACCCTGCATTCACTATATCTGGTCTCCCACAGTACACAGAGCATGGAATTGCAATTCGTTTAGTAAATATAAACTGCTAAATACCTTTTCTCATCAGCAGTTAGAGCAGTCTTGTGATTTCTACCAGTGTCCAGCAAAGCACTGGTTATAGATTGTATAAGGAGTTTTTATTCTCCTGTAGGAGGATGCAGAACCCCTGACCTCTGTCTGGAGAGTGCTCATTAGCCCTGTGCTGATCACATGCACTCTCCCAAAAAAAAAAAACACACCAAACTGAGCATGTGCAGCTTGCCCCCAAGCCTCTGTTCTATCAGGAGATATTTAGGAGACATTGGAAGAAGGGGAAGATCAGAGAAGACAGGATCAAACGTCCTTTTTACACAATTTGAATATTAAAGATCTTTAGATAAGTGACCTCAGCGCAGTTTTGACTGGAGTTCAGGCTGCTCCCCTTCACACCAGACCACTGTAGACTTTAGAAAATGTTTTAGCTCAGTTGCCATATTGACCACATACACTTCTATGGGCTATGCTTTCCTCATTTAAAGCTCCCTTCGACTAGGGTCTCAAGAGTCTTATTTTTTTGGAGTCTTTTCCATTTACTTCTTAAGGATAAGTCAGAAGGGGGTGTTATTATGTAAAGAATGTAAAGTAATCATAAGGGCTGCAACTAACGATTATTTTCATAATTGATTAGTTAGCCAATTATCGTTTCGATTAAAGTGGTAGTAAACTCTCTTTTTCTATCTTTGCCTACATGTAAGCTTTTAGTAAAGCTTGTAGGTAAAATGAATGTCTCCTAAACGTGCACAGTTTAGGAGATCTCCTACCGATCAGCAGCCGGTGACATCACTGGTGCATGCGCTCTGAAGTAACGGCATACCCGTGCTGTTCCTTCAGAGCTGTGTGCCACCGCCAAGACTCCCGCATGCATGTGCAGGAGTGACATCACTGCAGCTCGGCTGGTCAGTCGGCCAAAGCTCGGGAACCCAGAAGAGTGGGTGAAGGTGGAATCCCTGTTAGCGGTGACAGCACACTACTGGGGGGCTTCATTTCAAGGTAAGGTATGTGCTGCATATTAGCACATTATGATACTGCCTTGCAGGGGGAAACTCCTCTCTACTCTTTTATCAGCCACTTGTTACTTGTTTTACTAAAGGTAGCTGCCAGGAAGGACTGAGTGATGCCACATTGTTCTGTGCATTGATTTGCTCTGGCCAGTTAAAGCTGAATTCCATGTATGGCAGTTTTTACATTGTTACACTGATCCAGCCTGGACCAACGTAAGTATGTTTGTAATCTGGAAATCACTGAAGTAGGAACCGTTCCATAGTGAATGCTGCTAGCTTCTAGGTCCCATGCTGAGCTGCACAAAACTGCGTAGTGAACACAGGAGGTCACCTGTTCAGCACAGGCGCCATTCAAAGAACACTTTCCAGTTTCTAAAAGAATGCAAAGTGTTCTCTGATTGGATGGGGTGGACATCACCTCTTCAACTTGTCCAATCAGAGAATACTTTGCATTCATTGATTAAATGCAAAGTGTTTCCTGAATGTCACTCATTCAAGCAGTCCACCTCCTGTAATCACATTGCAGCAGAGCACCTGCTTGGCACAGGACCCGGAAGTTTATTGTAAGTCACTGAAGTAGCAGTGACTACTACAGTGATTTCCAGCTTCCATGGTGATCTCACAGATTTGGCACATACACACTGACACTGGCCCAAGCTGGACCAATGTAATTATTTAAAAAATGCCATATCTGGAAAGCCTATGGCCTCTGAGCTGTGAGGCCAGCATAGATCAAGCCAAAAGGTCATGGAGAATCTTAGGTCCTTTGCTATGCTTGCACATCAGCTGGGAAACCTATTTAAAAACCCACAAGACACCATAGCTTTGAAAGTATGCAATTAATCAACTATAGTGAAAAAATCAACTATAGTACTGCTTTCAGTAACACAATAAAACAATTAAGATGTAAAACAATTTTAATGTAAAACATGTCACATCCTTATCTTCCTACAAATTGTTTTTCTAGGATGACATCTCTGGGCTCTTCAAAATCCTAAAAGACTCAGGCTGCCTCCAGGACAAAAATTAATTTCTGTTGCTCCTCAACAAAAATGAATACAAATCAACAGAGTTTAAAATGTTTTATGTGAGCTAAAAAAGGTTCTCACTGGTGTTGATCTTCAATTAGATTTATTTCCAGATTTCAACAACTCTTAATTATAAGCAACATCTTGCTTTTTCAGCACACAAGAGCTCTCCTGGAGGCACACATTCGAATATCACAGCAATCTACAGATGCCAGTAATAGCAGTGCCCAGTTTATCTTCCTATATTTCATACCCTAGCAGTCTGCTGCTTTCCTCACTCTGAGTGAGGTCACTACTTCCATTTGTCTCAAGCCTAATTAATTCCATAGCCCCGATGTTGGCCTCCATTTGAAATAACTGAATGTACTGCATGTGTTTTCATTTTTTTTGCGTAATAAAAAATAAATTTAAGTTGCAAAATCTTTGTTCTCAAATGATCCGGCGAAAGTTTAATTTCTGTCAGGTCCTCACAAGGATGAATCATCCAACAGAACACAAGAAAGGACGTATTTTGCTCCATTTATCAAAAAGCGAAATAAGAATTGCCAATACTGCCTCATAGAATCCAATGGGAATCAGCATTTCATATGAAAAAGACACTAGGAGAATGAACAAATTTTCCTGGTTGGTGGGGGAGTGATGCAAGTCTAATTTTAAACCCAATAATGATGTTGGTCATAAGTGTTAGGTTTTAAAGTGAAACAGCATTCAAACATTGTCTCAACTGGGGAGATTCAATTTTCTTTCCTGCTCCAAAGACTGTTGCCTAATAAATGAAGGAAATCACTGTAACAAGAGTTGATAGATACAATAGAAAGTTGAACCTTGAATGCATACGTGGGGCAAAGCTCACTTGCTAAGTACTTCCATGTTTCATCTAGACATTGCTGTAGAGCACCAGTCCAGCCCAATGTCTTTTGTCATCTACTGGTCTAAGAGTGCTGATTCTGATGTAGGAGAACTATTGCCAAACACACCCACTACAGTCCTGCTGGAAGAAAGCCTGATGGAAAGCAAAAAGTCAGTCAGTCAGTCAGCCACCAATCACATTCAAACCTGTTTTAGAAGTATGTGATTGGTTATAAAAGAAACAAGAAGTTACAAAACACTGCATTCCAGAAGTACACACTCAGTGATCTTTTGATATGCCTGTGGATTCTGGTTCTAGTCAGTTATGCAAAGCTCAGATTAAAGTAACAACTTACAAAGCCATCCACAAATTGGCCACCAGCTGCATCACTAACCCTGTGTCAAAATACCAACCAAATTACTCTCTTTGTTCCATCCAAGACCTCATGCTCTATAGTTCCCTTGTCACCTCCTTGCATGCTCACCTCCAGGACCTCTCCCAAGTCTCTCCCATCCTATGGAATTCCCTACCCCAATCTGTCTGACTACCTCCTACTCTGTCCATGTTTAGGCAATCTCTGAAAACTTTTCTCTTCTGAGAAGATAAATCTTAGAGGGCCATAGCTAGCCGCCCCCATAGTTTTTCTATGACAAAATCTATTTAAGAGCACATTCACACAATGCAGTGTGGTGATTTTCTGTGCCATTCATTTTGAAGTGCAAAATTACAGTATTCAAAATGAATACCCTGCCTTAAAGCAGAGTACATTTTGGCATAATAATGCCCTACATTACTCCTGATTTGCATACGTTTTGTAGGTAAGGACCATCAAGTGGGAGCCACTGTGCTATGACATGGAAAAACCGTGCTATACATGCTGACTGACTCATTACATTAGAGATAATAGATGCATGAATTGAAACCTGCAGATAGCCATCTATCAAACCATCCCACCAGAGTTTACACCAGAAGGATCATGTTTCTCCTCCAGCCAGTAACATGGGTTTGTTCCTACCTGTCCTGTCATCAGACTTCAGAGCATTATGAGGTTAACAGTGCAGAACACAAATATCCTCCACCAGTTCTTCAGCACAGCACACTTGTCTTGTTCCAACCTAGAGGTTTCGAAAAGGAATACCATAAACACGCAAGGCTATATATCTTCTGTGGTCCAGGTCCTGTTCCTAGAAAGGTTCCATACCACAGCGGTCCTAGGATAGGGACCCACCAACTTAAAAGGGCATGTTTAGACATACACTAAACTTCCTTTCTGCCTTGAACCCTCCGTCACTTGCCACCACCATCCCCCTCTCCAGTTGGCTGCTCTTCCTTCTATACACCAATGTTACACAAGCACTTGAAACATTCTAATTCAGTTACACTTTATTCCCCTCATTAGACACACTAAGATGGCACACATGAGCTACTCTTCATTAAGTGACTAGACCACATTTTGCAAAATGAACAAACATATTTACAGACTGTGGTTCACTATGTTGGTACACGATGTTATTTTGCTCTGTATTAGAAGTATCGTTTACACAGTCATCTCCATCAGAGTGGGAAAACTCAACAACTAACCCATTAGTTGAGCGTAAGTCACAATTTCTCCATACTGTAGCGCACCCCCAAAGGAGCCGCAGTGTAAGATAAGCCCTCTGAGACTAATCTAGGACAAAGACACCCAATACTACTGTTGGGAATACAACAGCATGTACTATATATAATTTAAAAAACAACTTCCTGCGCTTAAAATGGGGCCCTCTCCCTATAGCTGCTAACACTTAACCTCCTACCAATGTGAGTCAAATCAATAAATAAATAGTGCAGCACTAAATACTAAAACAAACATACATATAAATAAATAAATTTTCAAATTAATATATATCATATAAATGTGCAACAGTGCAAATAAAGTGTAACACGTGTATTCCACCGGGAATAATCAAAAGTGACCAAGTGATCAATTTTACTCAATAAAGTGCAATTCATGTATTCCCTATAAGGGAATATTCAAAGTGACCAAGTGACCAAACAAACTATATAACACAAAATACTCTAAAAAATCGCCACTCTGTGTGAACATGTCCATATATATATATATATATATATATAGTGTATCTCATACATAATCTTCATGCAAGTGTTGTCAAGTGTCCACACTGTGTATATCCAAAGTTAGCTGCAATGGCCCCTCACCTCCTTACATCGACCCTGCAGGGTCAACTCGCTTTGGGAAACAGACACCACTCTGGTATATCACAGGATCCTCCCCAGCGATGTATGCTCTATTACCAGCTTCCTCTCCGGTTCCTCCTTACACAGATCATACAGGGACAACTCGCCTCAAGGGACAAACACCACTCTGGTGTATCTCAGGATCTTTCCAAGCACTGTATACTCTATATTCCCATTCCTTTTCACGACATATGGGATTATACGCTATAAGAATCCACAACTAGACGCTTTCCCCACAGTCAACGTGCAGCTTCCGTACAAATCAAACCTGTCCGTCCAATGCCAGAGTGGTGTTTGTCCTTTGAGGCGAGTTGTCCCTGTATGATCTGTGTAAGGAGGAACCGGAGAGGAAGCTGGTTATAGAGCATACATTGCTGGGGAGGATCCTGTACCAGAGTGGTGTCTGTTTCCCAAAGCGAGTTGACCCTGCAGGGTCGATGTAAGGAGGTGAGGGGCCATTGCAGCTAACTTTGGATATACACAGTGTGGACACTTGACAACACTTGCATGAAGATTATGTATGAGATACACTATATATATATATATATATATATATATATATATATATATATATGGACATGTTCACACAGAGTGGCGATTTTTTAGAGTATTTTGTGTTATATAGTTTGTTTGGTCACTTGGTCACTTTGAATATTCCCTTATAGGGAATACATGAATTGCACTTTATTGAGTAAAATTGATCACTTGGTCACTTTTGATTATTCCCGGTGGAATACACGTGTTACACTTTATTTGCACTGTTGCACATTTATATGATATATATTGATTTGAAAATGTATTTATTTATATGTATGTTTGTTTTAGTATTTAGCTCTGCACTATTTATGTACTATATATAGTATTCTGTGTTAATATCACTTGACCAGTAGATGGCACTGTACACTAAGGTTACTAGTTGTGCATATGTGTAAAGCTTGTTGGTTCTCTCTCTTCCTCTCTTCAAAACCAAGAAGATGTCTGCTGAAATGTGCTCTGTATGTTTGCAACTTAAGCCACACAAGTAAAACAGAGTTCTGCCTCATCGCTACCAGTGTCTTCTCTAACACATAACCAACAACTACTTCGTTGATCACTCTGACACATCCCTAAAAAGGAATTAGACAACACCAAATTAAACAGAGCTATTAAAGTTTGACAGCTTATACAACAATAAAGCAGCACAATAGGAACAATAAAATACATTACCACTATCACTATAGAGACCTTTTATGCCAAATATGTTAATGTAACAAAAGGCAGAGGATAACCAGGTCCAAATTTCACTATTTTCTTAGACCAGCTTAAACTGTAACAAGGACAGAAAAGTGGTAGAGTGATGGCAGCTGAAATGTAGTAACAATACCCCTGTAGACTACGTCACCATCAGATCCCCTTAGAGTGACCCAGCTATGTTCAAGTCTACCTGCTGGACTTCACAATGTATTAAAAACTAACTCTTCATAAGAGAGTAGGACTTGGGTACCAAGATTTAGCAGTGTCCCCAAATAATAAAAAACAAAGGAGGGAAACATTTATGTCTTGCTGGTCTGGTTGGGGCCCTTAAGGTGGTGCATGACTGATGGAGCTCAATGATCCTCATCTGATTAGAGTCAATCGGCAATTGGTGCAGAAGAAACTATATGGGGTTCATCCAGTTAATTCAAGCCAGCTGTGGAGATATGAAAGTTTCTAAGTAGAAGAGAGAGAGAAGAAAAAAGGGTTATCAATATACTGGTATTCTGGTTCAAAATTCAAGGTAGAAGGAAGAGAGAGGAGCAAAGGGTTATCAATATACTGCTACTGATTCAATGGGGGGGGGGGTTGCAAATTAACTAGTTAGGCTGGAAGGGGTGGTAAAGTTAAACAGTAATGGACTAAAGTGTCATTGTCTGCTGAACAGTGTAAGGAATGGGTTAACAGCCCTCTCACCAACTCCTGTGTGTCAGCAGTAGGTCCTGGCAGTGGAGGGGCCCCTTGTGCACGGTTATGATGACCTTCTAACCTGCTAGGCTCTCTTGCACTGCCTTGGCTGACCCACACCCTTTTCTGTGTTCTGGAACAACTAAAGGTGGACCGGTGGCTCTGCAACTCTGTAATAACTGAAGGTGAACAGGCGATTGAGTTCTGTGCTTCTGGAATAACTGAAGGTGGACCAGCAGCTCTGCTCTGTGCTTCTGAGTCACTGAGAAACAAGCTGTGCGGGCACACAAGTGCTACAGACTCAGAACTCTGTTCCCTTCTCTCTCCTTCTCCAGTCTGGTGCCAAGTGCCCCGAGTTTTCCTGGGCAGTTTTGTAAAAGTTTGTCTTCCCCCCTGGGAGTTGTAGTTTCTTTTCCAACAGAGAGCAGTCCCGCCTGGAGATAATGGAACTACATATCCCATAATTCTTCTCCTGACCAAACTTTTTCCCTTTGACATCTGGTGTTCTGCCTCCAGCAAAGAAATTTAGTGTTGTCCTGTCTGAAGTATTAAATGTGGCCACTAGATGGAGTCCAGATAACATTTACTAGAAACTAGAGACTGTTTACCCTTAATAAAAACCCCATCATTCTAAGAAAATTAAACATGCATCCTGGGAACACAGACTTCAGTTTAAGAATTGAGGAATAGGAACCAACCATAATTCTCTGCAGCACATGTCATGGACTGAACTTGCATCCCTTATGGGCAGCATTGCTGGTGAGCATGGACTTATTGCCATCTGCAGCCCAATTATTTAATTGTGTTTGTATAGTTCATATATTCATTGTATGTATTTCTTATCTGAGTTTACCTCAATCTGAGTGTATTTCTTATCTGTTTTTCTTTAAAAAAAAAAACCTGTTTTGTTAATAAAGCTTCAAGATTACATTCAGTCTGGCTTATTGCAGAATAGAAGGGTTTAGCTGCATGTCAAGTTAAATACAGGGAAACTTTTTAGCAACAACAAAACACCTGATCTGGGCCAATCAGGAGGGAACAGTAAAAGTCAATGGGAATATAATATGCAGACACACTGAAATTTGTCCCACAGTGATTGACATAAACAGTTATTCTTTATTTAAGAAATGTTGTGGCAGTGCCTGGCTACAATAGTATAACCATGACAATCCCTTTTGATGTAGCTTAACCGAAACAACGGTTAAGGCTAATCTATGGTTAGGCTGTACATTGATTTGGCTGTATCAATGGCATTCACTGTGACAGTGGTATTAGCTGTGATTTTGGTGCACACCTTTGGCTTAAACACTTTCCAATAACATGGATAATTTTGAGAGCATGGGGCAAGGCTGATACCACTTTCAGAATTTTTCTGCTGTACTAGACTCCACAGAGGAGACCTCCCTCCACTCAAGCATGGTATTGATGGGTTAGAGCTTGCCTGAAAGCCCAGGAACTGTTTTCTGCAGGTAATCACTAGAGGATTCTTCAAAGAGATACACGGATGCTTGTAATGTAAATATGAGCTCTTAGCTTGTCATGACTATGTCAGATGTAGGAGTGAATTTCCCTGGTAGGATCTCAGACAGCAGTGATTATTTTAATATCTTTCAGTTATATATTTTAATCTGTTCATTTTTACCTGTCTAAACTGGAAACAAAACACATGCAAAAAATTAACTTGAATTCATTGATCAAGTAGGCCAGAACATTCATGGCCATTGCACCAGATGCCTGCCAAAATGCACAGAAAATCTGGTGTTTGTTAAACGTGAGCTACACCATATGTGACAAATATGGTGAAATTGAAAAATAATATTTCCAGAAGTGTTATGACTATTATATTTGAATATATTTTGCTGGTTGGACTGACTTAGCCAAGTGTTGTGTTTGCTATAAAGTGTTCCTGGCTTTCTGCACCGATAAATGAATGTGGCACAGCACTGCAAAGCACCATATGCTGCAACACCAAATATGCCATTTAAATAGCAATTCTGCCTTCAGTCATGTTGTTTTAAATGTACCAGAGCTTGTAATATATACAGTGGCAAAGTGGGGACCTACTCAATATTAGGTGAGTGGTGAGAATGTTACGGTGGGTGGTCATAATGTTATAGCTGATTGTTGTGTGCAGATATTGTTAAAAGAGACTGTTATTTTGGTCAAGGCAATGGAGTCTCTTCAAAGCCCCCAAATTCACATATACTCCGTCATGATGACACCCAAAAAACTTGGTGCTTCCGGATGATGTCACCCTGTGTGAGCTGCGACACCATCTGTCACAAAACCTATAGAGGGTTGAGACTCCCAGCTCCATTAGTGTGTCAGGGGAGCACAGCGAAGCTGAGTGTAAGTGCACTGTGACTTGGTCATTAGGCAATTCAGGAACATTTACAGCCAAACCAGCCATTTGCAGCCAAACCAGATCAAACGAGAGCCCATGCTTCAGACTATGAAGAGCGGAAGTGCTTCCAGTGTGGAGAACCTGGACATTTTAGGGCTCAGTGCCCCAGGAAAAAAGACTGAGCCAAATCTAATGGCTGAAGTGGTAAGGTCAATACAGAAGCTTGTCCTTGCTAGGAAAGGGGGAAACTTCAGGGGGTCTCAGTGAAGGAGGTAACTGAGGGCACCAAGAATAGCCAGCACTCCAAAAGACAGAAGAATCTGAAATCCAAGCAAAAATGTAGGAAGAATCCCCCTTCGTCCAGGGGATCTGATCATATCCCCCAGACGAAGCCACGTGACCCTGTGGCACAACGCATTGGGGAGGGGCACTGACGTCACCACATACCCGGACTCCCATGCACGGCGAGTATAGGCAGTGTGAGCCCACACGCCGTTCAGGCTGGATACAGATTTTATAGCAAAAGCGCTTTGTTGGTTTTTATTTAGTAAGTGCGCAATTGGCACTAATAAATTTCTATGCTTATCAAGGATAAGGCACTATTTCTTTCTTGTCTTTTTTGGCAAATACGCTGAGTAACAGGGAGAAAATAAACAGCAACCCTTGGAGGGAAGATCTAATCCAGGATCTATTCACGGCAGATCAGTAGGAGCAAAAGAGGAGAAACATTCAGTCTGCTACTAATAGAAGAACACCAAGTAACTCACTTCATCTTGAGAGGTGTCATTTTGGAAATAATGTGAACAGTCCATTTGCAGTATATAGCCCCACCTAGATGGGATTTGATACATGAAGGGATTTTCAATCTTTATTGGACATTTATGAATTACTTCTTCTAATTTTATTTATTTATTTAATCATTCTTTTAATTTCATTGAATATTTATGAATTATTCCTTTTAAATGTATTTATTTATTTAATTAATTAATATCAATTATTTTTTAGAGTTTTTTTTTTTATTATTATTATCAGGATAAACTAAGGGGAAATTATTTATAGATTATTGAATATTATTTATTATGAATTGATTTTATTTATTTATTCACGGTGTTTATATAAGGGCGTGGCACTACTTTTCATATTTTTTTTCTACATTCCAGGTAACATCAGTCCTTCAACCGCGTGGAAGTCAGAGACATTTGATACGTTAACAGTTGTATGTTCCAGGCTACCAGGGACAAGACAAATCAAGCCTATTGATGGGCAGTCCGGGAGCAGAGAACCCCAAAGAAAGGAAAAGATTGTGGAGGCTAGGAGTCAGGGAAAGAGTGCCGCAACCTGGTGAAATAGTCTGCATGAAAGTGCCCACAAGAGCCTTGTCTCAGAATGGAACGAAGGTCCTAGTTAATCAGTTAATCTCTGGAATGTTTTTGACTCCCCTATCAGGTTAAAGCCCCAAATGTTGATTGGCTACTCCAGTAACACCTACTGATCTGGTGAAGGGAGAGCCCAGAGAAAACTCAGAGAGGGAGTCTTCTTCCTCGCACACCCCATTATCTCCTAAGTGGGAGAAAAAAGTAAAGGATCAGTTGTTAAGATGGGAAAAGATGTTTTCCAACGACTTTGATGTGGGATGTGCTAAAAGTGCATAGGATTCAGCTGCAGGAAGACAGACCGTTTAAGGAGAGAGTGAGGTGAATACTTTTGGGGGACCTAGAAGACCTCAGAGAACAACTTGCTGAACTGAAGAATTCTGGAATCATTTGAGAATTGAGGAGCCCTTAGGCGTCTCTTGTGATAGTAGTGAGGAAGAAAATGGGACCCTGCAAATGTGCATTGACTACAGAACATAGAACCAAAAAAACATTCCCAATCAGTATACCACTCCGCGAATTGAAGATTCTTTTCAATGTCTGTCAGGGGAGAAATAGTTTAGTGTCCTAGATCTGAAAAGTGGGTACTTATAGATGCCTATGCATCTGGACAATCAAGAAAAGACAGTGTTCATCTACCCATTAGGGTTCTACAAGTTCAATAGGATGCCTCAAGGGCTATCAGGGGCTCCTGCCATATTTTAATGGTGGAGCATACAATGGGAGACATGAACCCAGTTGGGTTCTTGGTGTACTTGGATTACATCATCATTTTTGGGAAAACATTGGAAGAACACGAAGCAAGACTTCTGAAGGTATTTCAAAGGCTCCACGAAGAAGGACTGAAGTTGTCATTGGAGAAATGTCAGTTCTATCAAACTTCTGTCACCTACTTAGGGCATGCTTTTTCAGCAGATGGAATTGCCACTGACCCTAAAAAGTTGGAGGTGGTTACCACGTGGCCCAGACCAAGAGCAGTCACTGAACTGAGGTCTTTCTTAGGTTCTGCTCCTATTATTGAAGATTCATACTGAATTTTGCAAAGATTGCTTGCCCACTCAGTGAGTTACTACAGAGTGACAAAGGGAAAGGCAAAGGTGAGCATTGCATGCCAAGCCAAGTTGCAAGAATCCATTCAGGAGAGATGGACTTCCCAATGTGAATGAGCTTTCCTTCAACTCAAGAAAAGCCTCACAGAAGCCTTAATGCTGGCTTAGCCAGATCCTACAGAACGCCTGTCACCCCGATTGGGTGATTCCACCAGAGAACTGCTACCTTTCCACTGGGACACAGGACCAAGGTATTATAGCTGGACATTGCACCCAAGAATAGACAAAACTAGCTTATATGCCAAACTGGAACTATTTTATTGAAGAGGAACACAAGTTTTTATATATTTCAGAAATAGGGGCAATCCCTACATGAACAAAAAAACAAATATTACACTTTGGGATAAACATCCCACACTGATTAAGTAAGAGCTTGATCAAAATATCCTAAACAATGCAAACGGTAAACAGTACAGCCAACAGCTAACAGTGATCTAATTAACAGTAAGCTAACCAACAGCCAGGCACACAGTCAGTGCTTTGATTAATCAGGGAGCACATCCCAGACAGACCGAGAACAAGCCCAACCCTGAATACACAAAGTTAATAACACAATGCTGTCTATCAGGTGTTTGTTTTCACTTGTATATTCTGTCTATCATTAGACAAAACTCATACAATATTCCAACAGTTTGAAAAAGTGGAATTCATTTATCTTCATAGATTTCTTGAGGGAGATTGTTGATAAACATTTCTGTCCCAAGTGGAGGAGTTTCTCCAACCCAGTCCGAAGGAGGGCCACCATATTTACTCTGTTCATTATCCTGTACAAGATCACGTTGTTATCCATCATTAGAAAATGATCTGCTCTCTTCATGGGCCATAATCAGTGGTTGGAAGGCTAGCTCCTAGTCCCCTGCAAAAGCCCCTGTCCCGGTTGGGTCTGTCTCACTGCCAAACTGTATGATCTTCATGTGGTCAACATTCGAGGAGGGCTGGGTGGGGTCCTATACAAAGAGCAAGATGGGATACATCCCATAGCTTACGTAAAACGAAGTCTTACTCCATCTGAGAAGTACTACCCAGTGCATAAGTTGGAGTTCTTGGCCCTGAAGTTGGCTGTCATTGACAAATTGAAGGATTATCAAAGGCCTCCTTTGAAGTCAAGACAGACAATAATCCCCTAACTTATCTTCTGACAATAGCAAAAACCAGATGCCACTGTACATCTTTGACTAGCCACCTTGTCAGGATTTCAATTCAGTTTAAAGTATCGGCTAGGAAAAGGAAACTTAGATGCTGACACTTTTTCCTAAATACTACATAATCTGGATACAGTTTCAAAACGTTGGACTCATATGACATCTTAAGAAGTCCAGGCTTTGTACCAAGGAATTGATCATTGTCACAAAGGAGCTATTGGAGCTGAAGCCATAGGAGTCACTCCATTGGTAGTGCCCAAGTGTTACTGTGTTCTCTCTCAAGTAAGAAGCGAGGGGTTCCCACAGTTGTCAAAGAGAGACTTGAAGGCAGATCAGAGTGAGGACCCGTTATGCAGTTTAAGTTTGAGAGCTCTGACCAAACAAGATCCCAGCCTACTACAAAATGGTTCCATCATTACCTCCAAATTAGTTTGCAAAGCATGGGACTGGCTGCAGGTACAAGATGGCATCATCTATAGGAGTGGTCCTTTGTAAGAAAGGTGTCAGTTGTTCCTCCTAGAGAAACAAAAATGGCTCTTTATGATGAGCACGGGCACTTTTGACCAGATAGGACCTTTAGATTGGTTAGGGATTGCTTCTACTGGCCTGTTAAAGCAGAAGTAGAGGATTACTGTCACTTATGTTTACAGTGCATTCAAAGGAAACCTCCACCAACCAAAGCTGCCCTCATGGGTCACCTACAAAGACACAGGCCTATGGAGTTGGTGTGCATTGACTTTCTGTGCTTGGACCCCGATGCTGGTGGGAAAAGCAATGTTCTAGGGGTAACTGACCACTTTACTCAATATGCTCAAGCCTTCCCCACCTAAGTTCAACAAGCAGTCACTGTGGCAAAAGTACTGGTAGAAAACTTTTTCATGCACTGTGGTTTGCCACAATGAATACACTCCAACTAAGGCAGGGACTTTGAGAGCAAACTTGTACACAAGCTTTGTGAGCTGCTGGGCATCCAAAAATCCCAAACTTCCACATACCATTTGCAGGGAGATCCTCAACCTGAACAGTTCAGCACCCTGTAGAATATGTTAGGAACTTTGCCCTCAGAGAAAAAACAGCATTGGGGAAATCATATTGCAGCCATAGTTCATGTCTACAACAGCACAACGAAGGATGTCACTGGGTATTCCCCCTACAGATTATTGTTTGTGAGAGAAGCTTGACTGCTGGTCAACCTAACTTTTGGAATCTCTAGGGATCACACAGCCCTGATTTCATACAAGAGGTATGTTGACCATATGCGAAAAAATGTTAAGCTATCCAATGCGAAGGCAAGAGAGACTGCAACCATGTGACAGCAAAGAAAAAAAAGGATTTTGACCTCAAGGTGAGTGCACAAGACCTTTAGCCAGGGGATCGTGTGCTGTTGGGAAACTTATGAGTACCTGGGAAACACAAGCTAGCTGATTTCCTGCGATCCCAACCATATATTGTCTACAAGCAACTTCCTGTGCTACCGGTTTATCAAATCCGCCCTGAAGGGAAAACAGGCTCGCTGAAAATGTGGCATTGAAATCACTTGCTGCCCATTTCAGATGCCACCCGAATACCTCAGTTTTCTGACTCCAAGCTAATCGAGCCATGCAACCTTAGGCTTAGATCACGCCGGCAATGTCAAACTAACTTTCAAGCAGTGGAAGAGGATGACAGTAATGGAGAAAAGATGGTACCCGATTTGTTGTGGTCACAACCACAGGGAAATAATGACACTTCTCCCTCAGGAGGAGAAGCCTCAGAGCCAGGTGTGGTAGTCTCCCCCTCAACCTTGGACACCACCAAATTAAAAACCGAAACAGCTAGTCCACCCACAAGAAGGGGAATCGAGATTCAGGCTTGCCCTAGTAATGAAAGCCTGGTGACAAGGCTCAAAGTTGACAATGATTCTGAGTTTGAACCCCATTCAGTTGTTGCTGGCCCCGATTGTGAGCTGGAGAAATGGGAAGCTGAGTCTTATCAAGGCATCTGTGATGGAGTCCACAAGCCTGCAACTTTAGAGTCAGAGCCCGTTTCATGTGCCGTTGCTCAACACAAATGCCTCTGATTCAAATCTTGAACTCATGCTTAAAAACTCTATGAATTCCAAACTAAGACAGAACATTAACCCACCCAAGAGACTGACATACGTTACACTTGGAGAAGACTCAGATGAACGTATACCCACTACTCAGCGTTCAGGTAAAATGCCAGACCCTGCTTCCGTTCATTGGGTAGGTGACCTTGACTTGCCCTCTGACACTACTGGGTGAGCCACTGCCATTTCACTGGTTTGTCAATAAAGTAATTTCACTTTAACTGATGGGTTATATAAGTGGTAACAGATGAACCCTGATGTTTGTAAATTACTTGTGAATATGAGTTATGGTTGACTTTTTGTTTACAGTTAATGCTCAAACTTTTTCTTGTCTATTAAGTGATTAGTATTACAGTGGACTCCACTACCTCTTTGGTGACCAAAGATTTTGAGGGGGGGAGGATGTAGCCAAGTGCAGTGCTATGTCACTATGCAATTCAGGGACACTTACAGATGGGATTATAAGTAAGCCTTTACCCCCCAGTGCTGAGTACTGAGAAAGATACATTACTTCCTTTTAGCAAAGTGGATCCAATTCTCCTACAGCAGAGGATCTTGGGACTTGTAATCCTATAGTCAATGCATACTGTATTCCTGAGTGCTGACTGAACTACACCTACCAGAGAGCTTGCGAAACAGAAGGATGCTGGGAGAGCAGATATATTCGGGCTCACTCTCTGGAGCACTGAAAGCAGGGAAACCGCCATTCTCCTCAAGAGAAAGATTGTGGGCCTGCGGCTGTGGGACTCTGGGCAGCAGTTAAGCAAAGGTATGATGCCGATCGCCACTCTGGGATCACATCAGTCTTTCTCTGCACCAGGACTGTCACTGTCTGGCCCCCCCACACAAACATCGCTGCTCGCATGCTGGTAGGCTGTCAGGCGGTAACTCTACACATCACATAGTCAAGATCCTGTTCAAGAACTCTTGTTCCTAGGAGGCCATGCTATCCACAGGATTGGTGAGCAGGCAGATGCCCAACCTCTTTATGTCATCATTCTAGAGACATTGCATGCAGATATCTTTACACCTGAGTCACCAGCAGATCTTTGCTTTGAGCAGTACCACTGGCTATCTGTTTAACTTCATTGTGTTACCAGTATTCACTAATATCTATGGGCCCCACCATTGCTAGCAGAAGACAATGGATAGCACCATACTACGAACTTGTAACATCACAGGACTCATGCTGCAATCTCTAGTTAAAGGAACCTCTTCCTTTCTAAGGCCATTGTTACTCAAACCATGGTATGTACATATATTTATGCCGGAGTAAACATTTACATAATTCTCTGCATACTCCTTGTAACGCCAGTCGCCCAGAGGGAGCTGGCAGGTCAACAAGTCTTCTCTCCCCCTTCTTACTGCCAGTGCTGCATTTAAATAGTTTTATAATAGTTTTATAGTTTTCTCATGACTGTATAATTTGGTAAATGTTGCTAGCGGACTGTTTCTATTGTACCAGTGTTTCTGCTTGTATGTGTTAACTGAGGTTGCGTACCCTAAACCCTTTATTCCTTTGGTCTGTTGAGCAAATCTAATTTAGAGGTGTTACTAAAGAATTGTGTCCCTTGCATTATTATTTCCTACTTTTGAAATATATCAGAACCCAGAGTATCAGAGGTGTCAGGAGGCTTGAAGGGTCAGGGCAACCACTGGGGACAAGCAACATCAAGCCCATATGGGATTAGTGCTACATACATTGCCACAAGCAGGGCCCTTGCAATCTTTTTTTATGGAATTGTATTGTAACTTTCTGTTTCTGTTTATTTTTTAAAGTGCTCTGCAAACTGTTTGTGCTACATGCATCCTGTTAAAATGAATGACAATCTGAAGATCTATGGGATAGGACCCCCTTAACTTTCAGAAGGAGGTCAGCAATAGCAGCTACCAAATCTAAATCTTGAAAGGTTTACTTTGAGGGGTGCTTAGGGGTGGGGGATAGTTTTCAGTTTTGTGACACTTTGCACAGTATTTCTGTTTTTGACTTTCAATGCTAAAACTAACAATGATGCCAAAGGCTAATTACTCTCACAATCAAATGGTTTCCACAAAGTGTTTATATCAGCTGCACTCCAAACTTTGCTTCTCTTGCTGTACTTTTTGATTGTCAGGAGCTAAGCTAAGATTGAAGTGCAGGTGATATATTTTTCCATATCTTTGATGGAGAGTGGGGCTATAGTAGATAGTATGTAAATGAAGGTTAACCCACCACTCGTTTGAGAGAATGATACTATTCTCTGTGTTAACAGAATTAAGTGTCACCCCTGCTCCTGCTAGGAAAGTGGCACCCTTAAAAAGGATATATTAGGAAGGCAGAGGGCTTTCTAGGTTAGTTTCCATGAGGAGAATGATTACTGGTTTTCCCCTGTGGGTGCAACAGTACGGACTGGCATGTATTGTATAGCTTCTCCTTGGGGGGGTAGGGGGAAACTTTTAGCGGTGGAAGAACTATATGTATTTTATGGGACTTCTTGAATCTGCTTGCCTACGGATACCAGACTCTAGGACACCCCTCCTGTGAGTAGCAGACCTCTCCTCTCTTTTCATTTCACATCTTTTTGGACTATGCTCTTTGTAACTGTTTGCCACCACCTTCAAGGCATGGCTAAAGTATGTAAATATCTCTGTTTCTATAGATTCAGTAAAGTGATAAAAAGCATTCCTGGTGTGGACTCCTCCTTTATATTAGAACATCTCCTGGGAATGTAACCTGTGTCCATGGGGAGAGGTATGCAAAGAACTGTCAACAGGTACAGGGGTTGTCCTGCAGATGTTCCCACACACAAGGAAGAGTAAGATGGGGAGACCATGGTATGCTGTTAAGACAAGGTTTCTACTCCTGAATCTGTGGCACAACACTTCCATGTAATGTAAAATAAAAATAATTGACACAACTCATTGAAATTTGGGTGTCTTTTTTGCCAAAGGAAATTAAATAGGAACAGGGAGTACGTCCAATACACAACAAAGTATTAGTACCTCAACTTCTAATAGCTAACAGTCCCTGTATGGATGATGAGACTTCCGTAGCGCCTATGTTGACAGGCTTTGGGCTTGTGTCGATGATGTTGAGACACTTCTGAGATCATTCAAAAATCATTGACAGATGCATTAGATCTGCAGCTAATCTCTTTTGACCTGCATTTAACCTGCTTTAAGCAGGTTTTGCTTTCTCATAGACTGTAATGGGAACGTAAAATCTGCTTGAGATGAAGAAAAGCTCATGTACACAGGCATGTGCTATGATCCTCATTCACAGCAAACTGAAGCAGCTTTCACAAAGCCCAGGTTCCCATGTATTCCCTGCATAGTGTTGCTCCAGTGTTCCCAGCTATTAGCCCATCATCTACTGTATAATGAGATTAACCTCTAGCCCTACTTCTGACTTTGTCCACTGGATGACTCAACAAAGGCTGGACAATAAAACAAAAGGAAATGGGCCTGAAATCAAAAAGTGAAGATTTGCTATCTTGTATAGCACATCTAGACATGATAATTGTCCCTAGCAGCATCCTAAAAAATTTACCTCTTTGTCTTTCTCCTATAATATTACAGTGTACTTTTTGTGCCTGGGCACTCTTTTTCTGTTGTTACATAGCTATATAAATGCAGTGTGAGGTCATCTAAGGCTCTGTGTCTGTGACTGGCAGTCTTGAGAAACATGGGATCAGACTTTGTAATATCACTACTGTATTGCTGACTGTTTTCCTTGCTGGACAGAAAGTTGTACGTGAAGATATGCAAAGCAAGGATCTCCCTGCTTCTCCACTCTGTGGATCTGAACTTTCTACACCTCCCTTTCTGCATTCTTCATTACCAGGCATTGGCGGTAGCTATGACAAGAGGAAGTAAAGCTCTGCTCTTCTAACAAGATGGCTGCCTACACACAAAGACAAAGCGCAGAACATGATAAGTCAGTAATGGGGAAAAAGATCAGCTACAGGGAGACCACAATACTGGAGATTTGTAATTTGCCCTCTGTTTTTTTTTTAGGCACGGCTTCTACAGTACAGGCCCACTTTAAGCAATCTAAAAATGGTGTTTGGAATGATTACTAGCCTGTGCAATCTTTAATAAAGGGTGAGATCTCGCAGTCATTTCCCCTCCTGGGTGTAATTCCCTCTGGTCCAAAAGTGGCCAATTACATACTTACTGGCTAGACCACGGGTTAACTTAATTTCGCTAGCTGAGACATCAGTACTCCAAATAAGAACATCATACATAAGGTAAATCATTTTCTTAATTGAAATCCTCCTTAGAATTTTTGCAGTCACTGCAGAATATGTTGATATAAAATATGATGGAGATAATTTATGTCTTCAATGCAATTCATTCCACATGCTCATTTTGTCTGCAGCTCATTTAAGGCGGTGAATGATTAGTGATTGGGACGAAGTGATTTGACTTATTTCACATTATGAATCATTCTAGAGATGTCAATAAATTATTTGGGCAACAAACAGTATTGTGATTTCAGGCCTACTCCATCATCACTTTCTTTATCTTGTTTATGATTTGCATTCTTTCCAAATATTCAAATGCATCGTTCAACTGTACAGGGCTGGTGCAGAGAGAAGGAATAACCGTGCAGCCACAATCGACAAGGAATCTTCCCAAGCTCCCTGTAACAAAAAGAATATACTTCCTTAACTGTTGCTATATTAGTGCTTTAAAGATAAACACTGGTACAGAAATAGCAGGTAGGTGTTAAAGAATGCTAAGTATGGGTTACAAAAAGGTTATTTATGCTTTTGCATCATGAACGGAAATGCAATGGACGGGTGATAGAAAGGTAGGTATCTCCTTCATATTATGTTGCAAATTTTAAAAATGGAAAAGAATGTAAAGAATTTGTAAACTACCTCCTAATACCCATGTCTTAAAATAATTATGTTAAAGAATAAATGAATTGAAAAAGTTTGTGGCCTTAGAGGGATCTACCTTTTGACTTAAAATCTCCTAAAAAAGAACATAGCAATGCACTTCTTGTGCCTACGCAGAGCTACAGATATATTTATACACTATATTGCCAACAAGTATTGGGACACCCGTCCAAATCATTGGATTCAGGTGTTCCAATCACTTCCATGGCCACAGCGAATTAAATTTTGGTCTCATCTGATCAGACTATATTCTCCCAGTATTTCACATGCTTGTCTAATTGTGCAGCAAACTTTAAACCAGCTTCAACATGCTTTTTTTTCAGCAATGGAGTCTTGCGTGATGAGCATGCATACAGGCCGTGGTGATTGAGTGCATTACCTATTGTTTTCTTTGAAACAATTGTACCTGCTAGTTCCAGGTCTTTTTGAAGCTCTCCACAAGTTGCCCTACATGTGAGACACTATCACTAAATCTCTCTCTGTAAGCCAAATGAAAGTTGGTCTTAATTAGCTCCACTTTTGTAAGATACCAGAAAAAGAAAAAAAAAACAAAAGTGGTCAACAGTAAACTCATGAACAGGTCTTGCTGTATAATGTACATTCTCGTTAGATGGACCCATTTTCACAAGACAGTCTTGAACATATTAAGACAATTTAAGGGTGTAATTAGCAGGAGTGGTCGATTCCATTGAAAGTGATCAGTAAAACACAACAGACAGATTGCGCCTCTAGGGTGCACATGGGGCATGCTAGTAGGAGTACATCATATGACAACCTCCAGGGATAATAGCACTCCCACCCAGCCATCATTTTACAAAAGGCCAGATGGGAAGTGGTTAAGGCAGTATTAAACCCAAATCCAGTATTAAACCTAAAACCAGACATTTAATATACTGCATCTTACCAATGCTTAGATGTGGTGTTTGAATTAGTTTTCTTTTTTAGGCTTTTTTCCCCTCTGTTTCCACCAGTTGACCTGGTCAGTAAAACACACCTCATGTATTAGACTCTAGATGAAGGAACACAAGAGGTACTTTTGGACAGCAGCATTGTTAGTCATGTCAGCATTGATAATAATTTAAATACATGAACAAGCTAAAACCAAACTCCAGCTAATACTTTATAAGCAGCTACAGCGCAGTTATTTTCTTTCTGGGATATAGGTTTTACATGAATATTTAAAAGATGATCATTGTAAGCACCCCTGTCAGTGGTAAATGGTTTGTCCCATCCCTGTAACTGCTACATCTGGAAGAGTGCTTGTTCTTTTGAAAGAGAACAGAGTTACTGGCTACATAACCAGATGAAAAAAAGAAGCAAGCCTAAAAAAGAAAACTAATGCAGGCATTGCATCTAAGAATTGTAAGCTGCACTATAATAAAGGTTTGCTTTTTGGTTTAATACTGCTCCAAAGCTATTCTCTCAAAATAACTCTGTAATCAGTGCTAGGACAGGTTCCCCCATGCTGCTAGCAGTTGTGTTTTAGAGGGAGATACAGTTCTATCCTTCAAGGTGAGGGTTTTCTCATTTTCTGTGGAAATACTCTAGAAATACAGAAATGATTCAGCTTTACTGCAACTTCCAAGTTACCTAAACCTGTACATCAATTAAGCCTGAAAACCTGGCAATGTGGTATGAACGCTGAGATTTGAATGGAAACTGTTGCATATTAATGGCACTGAAAACAATAGCTTAGGGTTCTTACTGTTGTTTAAAAGGAGAATGTAGGGCTTGACAATCCCTTTGTTTTTATCACACAGAAGGGTTCTGATCAGTCAAGAGATCCTCAGTTGTACACAGCATTTCCTTTAGGAATCATTTTGAACTTTTAAACATTTTGAACCTTTTGAACTTTGGACATGCCTTCCCATACCTAAGGAGCATAGAGACTTTGATACCATTGCCTTCATGTTACAGTTCCCACATTATTCTGTTGAAAAACAACAGACTTACTGGCTGGATCACCAGGTGTAATAAAAAAAGAAAGCCTAAAAGATAAAACTAATACAGCCATAACATCTAAGAATTGGTATGCTGCAATATAATAAATGTTTTCTTTTGAGTTTAATACCTCTTTAATTATTAGTGTCTGAACAAGGACCATCATAGAAGCATCACTGGGTATTCTTTTGATGAAAGATACAAATTTTAAAATAATTGAGAATTACTTTTGAAATCAAATGACCAAGTTAAAGATTAGATGACAATTTAGTGAGATGAGTGGGTTTAGAGCAAGTCTAACCATACAGTCCAATAAATAAGAGAAATGGTATAGTAGTTCTTCAGTCTGATAAAAAAAATTAAGTCAGCAGCTACAAATACTGTAGCTGCTCATTTTTAATAAAAAGACACTTAAAGTGTTAGTAAACCCACAACAGTAAAATCAGGTTATATATGCAGTAACGCATGCTTGTTATACTCACTGTTGAACTTAAGGGTACATTGTGTAAAAAGGCTGTTTGATCCTGTCTTCTCTGATCCTCCCCTTCTTTCATGTTCCCCATTTCATCTTCTGATGGAACACAGCCTCAGGAACACTCTGCACATGCTCAGTTTGGTGTGTACTGCTTGAGTTTTTTGGGAGAGTGCATGTGATCAGCACAGGGTCAATCAGCACTGTCCATACAGAGGGTGAGGGGTTATGAAATCTCATAGGGCACCTCTCATAGAGAGGTGAATGAAAACGCCTCCTACAAACTTTAACTAGTGCTCTGCTGGACACTGACAGACGTCACAACACTGCTATATATTGCTGATGAGAAAAGGTATTTAGCAGTTTATATTCATTAAAATAAATATGTATTTCCATGTTCTGTGTACTGTGGGAGACCAGATATAATGAATGCAGGGTCCTGGGTTTAGTAACACTAAGTGTTTGTGTAAATTGTGTAAAAAAAAAAAAAAAATACTGATCACTTCCCCAAAGTAGTACAATGTTACTATGGTAACATTGTACTACTTTGGACATAGTGAAATATGAGAAACAAATCTTAAAAAAAAGAAAAAAAATGTAACAAAAAATTGAAAATAATAATAATTTTTTTTTTTTCACACTGTCACCAGTCAGTGTCCCTGATCACCGCCATGCCAGTTATATGATGATGCTGTACTGCACTGGTGACAATATGTAAAAAAAAAATAGTGAAAATTATTTTTTTTATTTTTTCATTTTCCGAAAAATTATGACAAAAAAAATACAACTTCAAAAAACTCGCCATGCCTCTTATGAAGTATGTCGGACTGTCTACTCTGCAAAAAGGGGTCATTTGGGGGATATCTGTACTGTTCTGACATTCTTGGACCTCAAGAAATTAGGCTGTCAGTACTTCAGGATTGATCAATATTCTGATCTATACCATAGTTTGTGAACTCTATAACTTTCCTACAAACTAAAAAATACATCTTAATTTGGGTTATTTTCACCAAAGACATGTAGCAGAATACATCTCGGCCTAAATTTATGAAGAACAATTATTTATTTGCAAACTTTTATAACAGAAACAAAGAAAAACATGTTTTTTTCAAAATTTTCGGTCTTTTTATGTTAATTTAGCAAAAAATAAGAACCCCAGCGATGATTAAATACCACCAAAAGAAAGCTCTAGCTGTGTGAAGAAAATGATAAAATTTTTGTTTGGGTACAGTGTTGTATGACCGCGCAATTGTCATTCAAAGTGTGAGAGCGCTGAAACGTGAAAACTGGCCTGGGCAGGAAGGTGTAAAATTGCCCGGTATTGAATTGGTTAATAATGCTGTCCTGTGGTGCGCCTTCCTTGTAGGCCCAGCACAGGTAATACTGTCTTGTGGACGGAGGGGTGACGTGCGCAGACGCAACATCACTCCTCATTGGCTGGTGGGCGGAGCTCCAGAAGGGTTACACGGGCGGTGAGCATGACAGGGCTCTTATCTTTGCTTGAGCAGAGCAGCGTTTATGTCCCCTGTCCCTCGGGAAACCCCTGAAACAATGTTCACATGTACAGCTCACAGAACATTGGTATGATCAGTATGATCAGCAAGCTGTTGATAATAACAATTACTTTTAGAAATAGCATTATTGTATTACTAACCCCACAACAGTAAAATCAGTCTGTATATGCAGTAAAACATGCTTGTTATACTCACTGTGGAACATAACAGGTTAATCCTCTGTATTGTGTAAAAAGGCTGTTTGATCCTTACTTCTTTAAGACAGACTTAACCCGCAGTCACATGCACATGCTCAGTTTAGTATGTATTGCTAGAGAGTTGTTTTTCTTGGGAGAGTGCATGTGATCAGCACAGGGCCAATCAGCACTGTCCAGACAGAGGGTCGGGGGTTTTGCATCCTCCTAGAGCAGAAAGAAAACTCCTCCCACAAGCTTTAACCAGTGCTCTGCTGAAGTCACAAAACTGTTCTAATTGCTGATGAGAAAAGGTTTATATTTACTAAAATAATTGCATTTCCATGTTGTGTGTACTGTGGGAGACCAGATATAGTGAATGCAGGGTCCTGCATAGCTGCGCTATTCTGGGTCCAACTTTGTTCTCTCAGTAGAGCACACTACATGAGTGGGAAGCAGGGCACATTATGTATGAAGCAGGGCACATTATGTGGGAATAGGGCACATTACATGGAGGCAGGGCACGATACATGAGGGCAAGGCACATTATATGGGAGCAGGGCACATTATGTGGAGGCAGGGCACATTACATGGGACAGAGGACAGGGTATATTACATGGAACAGAGCGCAGGGCACATTAAAAGGGACAGAGCCTGGGGTACATTACATGGGACAGGGCACATTATATGGGACAGAGAGCAGGGCACATTACATAAAACTGAGCAGTTTACATGGGACAGAGCACATTATATGGGACAGAGGACAGGGCACATTACATGGGACAGAGGACAGGGCACATTACATGGGACAGAGCACATTACATGGGACAGAGGACAGGGCACATTACATGGGACAGAGGACAGGGCACATTACATGGGACAGAGAGCAGGGCACATTATATGAGACAGAGCAGTTTACATGGGACAGGGCACATTATATGGGACAGGGTACATTACATGGGACAGAGGACAGGGCACATTACATGGGACAGAGGACAGGGAACATTATATGGGACAGAATAGTTTACATGGGACAGGACACATTACATGGGACAGAGAGCAGGGCACATTACATGGAACAGAGCAGTTTACATGGGTCAGGGGCAGGGTACATTATATGGGACAGAGCAGTTTACATGGGACAGGGCACATTACATGGGACAGAGAGCAGGGCACATTACATGGGACAGAGCAGGGCAAATTACATGGGACAGAGCAGTTTACATGGGTCAGGGGCAGGGCACATTATATGGGACAGAGCAGTTTACATGGGACAGGGCACATTACATGGGACAGAGAGCAGGGCACATTACATGGGACAGAGAGCAGGGCAAATTAAATGGGACAGAATAGTTTACATGGGACAGGGCACATTACATGGGACAGAGAGCAGGGCGCATTACATGGGACAGAGAGCAGGGCACATTACATGGGACAGAGCAGTTTACATGGGACAGGGCACATTACATGGGACAGAGAGCAGGGCACATTACATGAGACAGAACAGTTTACATGGGACAGGGCACATTACATGGGACAGAGAACAGGGCACATTACATGGGACAGAGAGCATGGCACATTACATGGGACAGAGCAGTTTACATGGGTCAGGGGCAGGGAACATTATATGGGACAGAGCAGTTTACATGGGACAGGGCACATTATATGGGACAGAGCAGTTTACATGGGACAGGGCACATTACATGGGACAGAGAGCAGGACACATTACATGAGACAGAACAGTTTACATGGGACAGGGCACATTACATGGGACAGAGAGCAGGGCACATTACATGGGACAGATCAGTTTACATGGGTCAGGGGCAGGGCACATTATATGGGACAGAGCAGTTTACATGGGACAGGGCACATTACATGGGACAGAGAGCAGGGCACGTTACATGGGACAGAGAGCAGGGCACATTACATGAGACGGAGAGCAGGGCACATTACATGGGATAGACTGTTGGGCACTGCTTGGGGGACACAGCTGGGCACACTACTGTACTGATACTTCTACCCGGTTTCAGAGGTGGCTTTCAACAGTCCTCCAGTGGCGCGGTGTTCCCGTCAGCCCCTCCTCCCCTTCTCCTATCTTGTCAATCCCAGATGATGTGGGACCTATGTAGTATCCCAAGAGGCTGTTGGTAGGGAGAAAGAGGGGTGAACGTCCACTTGGATCTCCTAGGCGTCAGTAGGAGCTACACTATAGTCCATGTCATGTCCATCATGTGATCAGATATTCTTTCCAAGTGAAGCTTCATCTCATTTACTAAGATGTGGAACAACTGCATTTACAAATCGCACAGTCTATATGCCTTCAGTAAACCCATCCCTTATTTTCATAGATGGCTTCGAAACGTTTCATCTTTTCACTGTTCATTTCATTTTCAGCTCTAACAAATAACACTCCCTCTCTAACATTTGATGTACTCTTTCTTCAGTGATAAGCATGATGTACATATTTCTCGATTGTAAGCCATCACATTATACATCATGTTTCGGGAGGATAATGAATAAGAGAAGTGATATTTTGATTCATATTCCATTCTCTTCTTTGGCCACAAGATGGTGTATGTTGTAATGCTACCAAAGACAATTTAGTAATGTAGCGCCATGATTTCAGTGTGTATAGTACAATATAATAAAGTGTATGTTTATGAAATTCACCATGAGGGCCCACTTACATTTCAGCACTTAGAAGTACCTACATTTCAGTATGTGTTTTCATTCATGATTTTGTGTGTTTATAAATGCAAACAATTTTGACTATTTTGTGTAAATATTACTTATCATTGGGGAAAATGTACTTCCTAGAAACTGCAGTAAGCAGAATTTTTAAAAAAGAAGTGTGAGTTTTCAAAATAACAAACAGTCTAATGCTGCATCTGCCCCCGCAACCTCTAAGATTGAAAACCGAGTGATCAAAGACCGCTGATCGCTCAGTTCTCTGTCTTCGATAAGCAGAGAGGAGTGACTGTCAGGGATTGCATAGTGAGCTAGCTCTGCCCTATGCTGCTTTAATATCACCTGCTGTGGGAATCCCCACAGGCCAAAAAAGCAGAGACGTTACAGCACATTAACTCCAGAGTCACTGAACATTAACTCATTAATACACAGTACAAATGGCATTTTAGGCACCTGCCTACAAGCAGAGCTGTCCTTTTCACAGGACAGCTTAGGACATGTGGGCAGCTGGCAGTGATAGGTGCTGCTAGGTGAGGAGTGCTGCCACCGCTCCATTGGGCTAGCGGAACGGGAAGTGATGCAGTGTGTAGGTTGGCTAAGTCACTTGCTGGATATGGCACTAGTAGTAAACAAATAGGTCACTGGTGCTCAGGATGTCTACAATAGAACCAATGGGTCCTCTTTCATTGCCTCCAGATGCCTTTTAGGGACCTTTTGGGACTTTTGTCCAATTAGATACCGAGTTTTTCTATGATTTTGGTGGTGATCTTTAAGGTTATATAATGTAGTGCCAAGAGACAGGAGGAACACAAATGCCAGTAGATGTTGATGGCATAACCTTGGCCTGGAGATGTAGACTTAGAAGATCCAGCAAAAGAAATTGGTCAGGAATACCTGTATGTTTAGAAGAACCAGCTGAGATTAAAGTGGAACTTCACTCTCAATCAACATTAGCTATTTGTAATCCTTACACTGCTAGCATTAGTAAATAGATAGGAAGGTATATTATACTTTTATGTTTTAAACTTTTTTAATTACATTTTTTCAGTTACATAGTTAATCTGTCACATAGTTATTCTGGCTGAAAAAAGACAAAAGTCCATTCAGTTCAAACATTTAGAAAAAAAAGGTTATAATCCTATACCCACAGTTGATCCAGAGGAAAGCAAAAAAACCCAGCAAAGCACGCTCCTGCAGGGGAAAAAATTCCTTCCTGATCCCCCGAGAGGCAAAAAAATATTCCCTGGATCAACTTTACCTATAAATGTTAGTATCCAGTTATATTCTGTGTATCTAAGAAATAATCCAGGCCTTTTGTAAAGCAATCCACTGAGCTGGCCAGAACCAACTCTTGAGGGAGTCTATTCCACATTTTCACAGCTCTCACTGTGCAGAAACCTTTCCATGTTTGGAGATCACATTTATTTTCCTCCAGACGTAAAGAGTGCCCCCTTGTTCTCTGTGATGACCTCAGGGTGAATAGCTCTACACCAAGTTCACTATATGGACCACTGATGTATTTATACATGTTGATCATATCCCCCCTTAATCTCCTCTTCTCAAGAGAGAATAAATTCAGTTCCTCTAATCTTTCCTCATAGCTAAGCTCCTCCATGCCTTGTATCAGTTTGGTTGCCCTTCTCTGTACTTTCTTCAGTTCCCCAATGTTCTTTTTGTGAATTAGTGCCAAAAATTGAACTGCATATTCCAGATGAGGTCTTACTAATGATATGTACCGGGGGAAATTATATCTCTCTCTCTGGAGTCTATACCTCTTTTAATACAAGAGAGGATTTTGCTTGCTTTAGAAACTGCAGTTTGGCATTGCATGCCATTATTAAGCTTGTGATCTACCAGATCCATCTCCACCATTGATTCCCCCAGTTGTACCCCCCCTAGTATGTATGATGCATGCATATTCTTAGCCCCCAAGTGCAGAACCTTACATTTATCAAGATTAAACCTCATTTGCCACATAGTTGCCCAATTAAACAGTGCACTGAGGTCGGCTTGTAAGTTGGAGACATCCTGTAAGGACATTATTCCACTGCACAGCTTGGTGTCATCTGCAAAGACTGAAATGGGATTTTTAATCCCAGACTCTATATTGTAAATATATTAAAAAGTAATGGTCCCAAAACTGAACCCTGGGGTACACCACTGATGACCCCAGACCATTCAGAGTATGAATCATTAATCACTACTCTTTGAATATGATCTTTTAGCCATTTTTCCAACCATTTACATACAGATTTTTCCAAGCCTGTAGACTTTACCTTACACATTAGCCGTGTGCGGGGAACTGTGTTAAACGCTTTCGCAAGATCCAAGTATACCACGTCCACCGCCACCCCTCTGTCCAAGTATACCACGTCCACCGCCACCCCTCTGTCCAAGGTTTTGCTCACCTCCTCATAAAAAGAAATCAGATTTGTTTGACAACTTCTGTCTTTCATGAATCCATGCTGTCTGCTTTGAAATGACTCAATTCTCAATTCGTAGGTGTATGCATCCAGTCCAGGTGCTTTATTCACCTTTATTCTGTCTAAATATTTTTGGATCATATCAGTTGTGAGCCAATGTGGATCATCTGGAGCTGTGTCAATACCATGCTTCTTATGGACAAGAGTTCCCCCATGCTCCTTTGTATACACAGAGCTGAAGAAGGTATTTAATAAATTTACCTTCTCTTTGTTCCCAGCCACCCACTCTAGATTATTTTGTAAAGGGCCTACATGCTCGGACCGGATCTTTTTACTATTAATATATTTGAAGAATTTTTTGGGGTTGGTCCTGCTATCCTTTGCATTATGTCGTTCGTTTTCATTTTTGCAGCCTTTATTTCCTTTTTGCATATTCTGTAATATTCTTTGTAATGTTTAAACGATGATAGCGTTCGTTCATTTTTACATGTAATTAAAGCTCTTATCTATAGCATTTTTAACTTTGGCTGTAAGCCACATAGGTTTGATTTTTAGCCTTTTAAACTTGTTGCCCATGGGAATATATTTTGCAGTGTGTTCACATACAGTCTTTTTCAAGAACTCCTATTTCTGTGTTGTGTTCACTGATGCCAATATTCCCTCCCAGTCTAAGTCTTTTTTAAAGCAGCTCTCAGCCTTGGAAAATTAGCTCTCTTAAAATTGAGCATTTTTATTTTTCCTGTATGTGCTACAATAAATGAAATCATGTTATGGTCACTGCTACCCAGATGTTCTTTTATATGGACATTCATAATAAGCTCTGTATGGTTTGAGATTACCAAGTCCAGCAGAGCATCATTCCTAGTAGGGGCATCTATGAACTGTACCATAAAATTGTCCTGTAGTAGGTTTAAAAAATGTTGCCCTTTAACTGTTCCTGCAGTACCATTACTCCAGTCAATTTCCAGGTAGGTAAAATCCCCCATTATTATCACTGTCCCAGGCCTTGCAGCCCTTTTGATCTGTGGAAAGAGCTGAGTCTCCACCTCCTCATTAACACTGGGAGGCCTATAACAAACTCCAATAATTACCTTTGTAGTACGCACCCCCATGTGCAGTTCCACCCATAATACTTCAGCCTCATCACACTCTCCATCGACTAGGTCCTCTTTCACACTCGCTCTGAGATCACTTCTCACAGACACCACCACCTTTCCTATTTACTCTGTCTCTCTGAAAGAGAACATAGCCAGGAATATTAATGGCCCAGTTATGTGAAGAATGAAGCCAAGATTCAGCAATACCAAATAAATCATAGTTCTCTTCATGCACCAAAGCTTCCAACTCACCTATTTTGCTTGGCAGAGTTTTGGCATTGGTGAACAAACACTTTAATTCATTGACACCTTGTTCACACATATTTTCCATATTTTTTATTTTCATACAAATGGTACCAATTCCACTGTTTTTTTTGTGACATGGGAACATTCTTATCTGCCAAAGCCTTCCCCCCAATTTTCCCCATTCCACCCACCAATAAGTACTGATCCCTGTCTGATCTGTCTACCCCGTTATAATCTAATTCTCCCTCCCCCCTAGATCCTAGTTTAAATACTCCTCCAGCCTCCCCATAAACCTCTCCCCCAGCACAGCAGACCCCCTTCCATTTAGGTGCAAACCATCTCTAGCATATAGGTTGCACCCCAATGAAAAGTCAGCCCCGTGCTCTAGAAACCTAAATCCTTCCCTCTTACACCAGGTCTTCAGTCATGCATTGAGTTCTCTAATCTCCCCCTGTCTTTCCTGAGTTGCGCATGGCACAGGTAATATTTCCAAGAATTCCCTTCAACTTGCAGCCTAGTTCTTTAAATTGATTCTTAAGGAGCCTCCACCTTCCATGTATTCTGTCATTGTTTCCAACAAGAACCAAGACAGCTGGGTCATGCCTAGCCCCTCCCAGTAATTTATCAACCCGGTCCGCCACATGCCGAACCCTGGCACCAGGGAGACAGCAAAACATTCAGTTGAGGAGATCCTGGCGACAAATTATTCTATCAGTCCTTCTGATTATAGAATTCCTTGCTACCACCAGCTGTCTAGGCCTTCCTGCACTATCCTCACCACCCCTCCCAGATGGTCTGCCCTCCCAGCTGTTAGGGATAGCAGTGACATCCAGGGCTGCCACCCCTGAGCTTGCCACCCCCACATCTTAACCCAACTGGGCAAATCTGTTTGGGAGCACAAACCCAGTGTCTGCCTTTCTTTTCTGTGAGCCCCTACCACTCCCTCTCGTTACAGTAACCCATCTTCCTACCTGATAATCCTGATTAGCCCCTCCACCCTCCACATCAATCCCATTAGCTACCTGCTCAGACAGCAGAGGACCCCTTTCAAGGTTGTCGGTTCTGCCCAGTGTTGCAACTTGTTCCTTCATATCTCTAACACGAGTTTCCAGAAGGCAACCCTCTCACATCTGTCGCAGCGTTAACCATCCTGCAGCTGTTACTCCATTGCTGCATATGCGGCACACTGTGCACTCAACAAAACCTTCCACCCTACTAGCACACATTATCCCAGTTACAATATTAACAGGAAAGATCAGTTGTCACTTACAGGTTAGTAGACTCCTGTTATAATCTCCGGTTTCCAACTCCGGTTTTTAACTCCACTTAGTCAAAGGTCCAGCAAGCAAAATACAGGCAAGCTCAAAAATGAGCAAACTCAGAGTGAGCTCTACAGCAAGTTATAAAGTACCTGTATCACCTGTGACCAATTAACCCCTCACCTTAACCACCTGCCTACCGGGCACTTATACCCACTTCCTTACCAGGCCAATTTTCAGCTTTCAGTGCTGTCACATTTTGAATGACAATTGTGCGGTCATGCAACATTGTACCCATATGACATTGTTATCATTTTTTTCTCATAAATAGAGCTTTCTTTTGGTGGTATTTACTTGCCACTGGGTGTTTTACTTTTTGCACTATAAACAAAAAAGAGCACAAAATTTGAAAAAAAACATTTCTTTGTTTCTATTATAAAATTTAGCAAACAGGTTGTTTTTCTCCTTCACTGATGTGCATTGATGAGGCTGCACTGATAGGCAGCACTGATGGGCACTGATAGGCAGCACTAATGAGGTGGTACGGATAGGCGGCACTGATAGGTGGCACTGATGATGGGTACTGATAGTCAGCACTGATAGGCGGTACTGCCTGGCGGCACTGCTGAACATTGACTGGCACAACTGCTGGCCACTGATTGGCGGCACTGCTGGGCTGCACTGATGGGCACAGGTGGGTGGCACTGATAGGCACAGGTGGGTCGCACAGGTGGGTGGCACTGCTGGGCACTGGTGGGGGGCACTGGTGGGTGGCACTGATGTGCAGAGGTGGGTGGCACAGTAGGGTGACAAAGGTGGGCACAGGTGGAGGGCACTGCTGGGCACAGGTGGGCGGCACTGCTGGGCACAGGTGGGTGGCACTGCTGGGCACAGGTGGGTGGCACTGCTGGTCACCGATCATCAGGGCACTGATCATCAGTGCCCTGATGATCGGTGCCGATCCTCGCTCTGACAACTGCCGGTTCTCGGCAGTACTTTCCTCACGTTCTCACAGCGTGAGGAAAGTGCAGCCGAGAACCGGCAATTGCATTTCCCTGTGATAAGCGTGTCATTGGACACGGCTGATCATGTGGTAAAAGGCCGCTGTTATTGGCCTTTTACCACATCATGTGATCAGCTGTGTCCGTATGACACAGCAATCACAGAGATCGCCAGGTGCGCGCCCGAGAGCGCGTTCTGGGAGGACGTCATATGACGCCCTCCCAGAACTGGCCGGCCGCAGTGTAGCCGTCATTCGGCTATCTGCGGTCGGCCACTAGTTAATTAGCAGACTGAAGGAAGACAAGGAAAGGAAGAAAAAAAATGCTATTTAAAAAGTGACAGAAAAAGTGATTTAAAAAAGTAAAAGCTTTTAGCAAGACGCAAAGAAGAAAATAAAAACCACTACAAGCACCAGCAATCACCAGCAGTTAAAAGTAAACCTTTTTCACTCTCCACTCAAATTTCCCACTCTTTTTAGCTATCAGCCAGCAAAAAATGCCACCCTTCCTGGTTTACAGGTCTAGGCAAACGGTGTCACAAATCCCAGGAGTCTTCAGGAGGGGAAGAGGCATTTTCAGCTAAGTACACCCTCCTGTCTGCATGCCTGGAATAAGGGCAGATGGATTCCAGGAAGTAAGTTAATCACCTGCCCTTACTCAAGATAGCCATGGCCAGAAATGCTAGGGGAGTGTTTTTCAAAGTGAAGAGAAAGCATGCAGATATGGATGGATGGAGGATGGACGAGTTTGCTTTGAATAATAAAAAATAATTAAATAGCATTTTTGGTTTGTGGTGCTCAGATGCAGGGTAGTTGCACTTTTATGAGAAACTCTAATTGCTCTGCAGATTCAGAAGATGAAGTTCAATAGGAAGCCAAGGTCTGCAGCAAGCAGGCAGCGAGGTACAGAATCATAAGAAAATTCAGAGTCATGGACAGAGCCGAGGTCAAGGACTGGTAAGCAACGGTACAGGGAGAATCCAAGATCAGGTCAGGGGCAAGTCGGGTCAGTATCAGGAATCATATACAGGGCACAATCAAGGCACAGGATACAGCTGAAGACCAGTCAGCACAGATACCATTAAATCTGTGCAAAACCACATGCACCCCTATGCATGCCTGGCTAGTGATGTGCATGCACATTTCTCTGAGCCAGCTAGCTAACAGGAATTCCCTTCTAGGCAGAATCATGAGTTTTGGACAACATAGACTTTAAGGGGAGCACTTAAAAACACTTAAAGAAAAGCGTGCTTATGTGTTTTTAGGTGCACCCATTTAAAATCTATGAGATCAAAATGCACAATTCTGCTCTAACTTCAAGTCACAAGTACAAATTTGCAAAAAAAGGCTCAAAATTACATTGTTACAGTATGCACATGCTTTGTGTGAATAGGGGCTTAGACAAGATAAACATTGCCTCAGGCCCATTAGAAAACCAGAATCACCAGGTGATGAAATACTACCTTTATCTGGCCAATGAGAAAAACCATATAATCTTTAATCTTAGGCCTTGTGCACGCTTGGCATATGCACAGCTCTTCTGAAGGCCTTTTCTCTTGTAAGGAGCTTAAAAACACGCCTAAAGCAACAGTTTAGAAACCTGTTTAGGTACCTCAAGTGTTTGGGCCTTCATTCATTCCATTGGTCTGAATTTTAATTTATTCTGGCCATTGAAATTAATGATCGCTCAAGAGCTAAACATGCCTAGTGTTTCCACACATTAAGTCATATTTACAAGTATTTAGGCATCTCAAGCTTTTTTTTTTCTGCTCAAACGCTCCTCTCCTGCACATGATTTTTTGTTCAGCCTTAACACTCCACTTCTAATATGACTTTAAATGCCTATGGGGGGAGATTTACTAACACTGGAGCACAGGTACAGATGTGCATGGTAGCCAATCAGCTTCTAACTTCCTCTTGTTCAATTAAGCTTTGACAATAAAACCTGGAAGCTGATTGGTTTCCATGCAGAGTTGCACCAGATTTTGCACTCCCCAATTTAAGTAAATCCCCCCATGTGTGCATGACTACATAGGCTAATATAGCGGGGCATTTAGAGGCTAACAAAGTCAAACGTCCTCAAAAGCGTCATTTTTTTAATGCCCAGTGTGCATTGAAACATAGAAAAGTGGTGGCAGAAAAAAGACCAAGTGATCCAAAGAATCTGCCTGTTTTTTTTTTCTTTTAATTTATACATGTTTTATGTTTTTGTGTATGTGTTGATGTTTTTTTTGTTTTGTTTTATTTTTTATGGTTAACTTTCTTTGGCTGAGTATATATTTATACATGAAGCCTATGCATGAGACCTAAATCTTCCCAGTCATACTAATGACGTAATTAAATGCTAAAAATTTTTAACCACTTCCCTTCCAGGAATAAACGGCCGGACGGGAGAATCGCAGGAGCGGGTGGCGGTTTATAAACATCCTCCCTGCTTCCCTGCCTGTGCACGCTCCCTGGGACACCGATTGCTGTACGGGACCAGTGTGTGAGGTCCCAATCATGTGATCATTGATTGGTCAATATGTCACTTCTGACATTGTTGCTTACTACTAGTGAAATCTGTGATAGATCACAGAGGTCACATGGTACAAGGATATTCACAACAGCCTTGTACCATGTGACAAGCTGTGACCAATCACAGCTCACACAGTATTTCTCAATGGCTGCAAGAATGCAGCCAGAGAGGAGAAATGATTGTTTTTACAGCCTTTATTGGTGTAAAAGCAATCAGTGTAAAAAAAAAATTAAAAAAAATCTTCATCACCCGCCACAAGTAGTACAGTGTCACTATGGTGACACTGTACTGCTAGGGTGACAGTATTTAAAAAAACAAACAAAACATAAATAATAATATAAAAAAATAAAATAAAAATGTCAAAAAAAGTTTGAAAAAATTATAATTTTTGGTTATAAACTAATTTGGGTTATTTTTTTTTTTACTAAAAAGTTAGATGAATACATTTTGGCTTGAAGAAAGATTATTTATTTGCAAAACTTTATAAGAAAAACACTTTTTTAAAAAATGTTTGGAGTTTTTCATTTATATATCAGTGGTGAATAAATACCACGAAAAAAAAAGTTTTATCTGTCTCAAAAAAAATGCTAAAAAATTCATATGGGTACAGTGTTGCATGACCGTGCAATTGTCACTCAAAGTGTGATAGCGCTGAAAGTTGAAAATTGGCCTGGACAGAAGGGGTGAAAGTGTCCGGACTTGAAGTGGTTAAAAGAACTTGATATTTCCAAACAATTAAAAAACATTGTTATTACAGCCCACTACTAAATTCAGATTATGGGTAGATAAATATCATATTCTTTAACTTCATGCAGTACCCTCCTAGTTAGATGCTTGGATGTGTATAGTTAGGTTAAGCATACAGTAGCTTTGTTTCTCTGCTTACCAGAGAGGCTGTCGGGTAAATTCAGTGTGGTATTCTGCTTAACAGAGTGCTGTGATTGATGAGTTACCCCAGGTTCACACCTAAGTGTTTTCCACAGCGTTTTTCAGAAACGCACCATAGTCTATTTAACATGATTTCCTATGGGACACGTTCACATCTCTACGTTTTCACCCAGTGCGTTTTTTGGAAAGGGTCAGGGACTTTTTTGAACGCAAAAAGTTGCGTTTTTGGTTCTACAGACTTCAGTGGAAACCCTGCAGAAAAGCATATAGTGGTTTTTTACTGCGTTTTGATGTGTTTTAAATCTGCCTAGCAACAAGGAAAATAAAAAAGCGAAGCGCATCAAAAACTCAAAATGCAATGCAGAAATGGGTGAAACGCAAACTGCATAGGTGTGAACCTAGCCTTAGGTCTGTTTATGCTGCTCTGGTGCTGTTGGGGTTTGTCTGAGTTCTGCTAGCCTTCAGGAAGCTATGTGAGCCTTCCAGAATATGAGTAGGGGCTAGGTAAATGCACAGAATGAACATGGATACAGCCCTGGCAATATGAAGAGGAGTGTTGCCCCATTGAATGCTGGCAGTGTCATTTATATTCCGAGAGCACATGGATTCAAGGTCTTTCCCAGGAGTGGATTGCACCAGCCAGGCTGGAGGCAGGCTGCCTCGCCTGGCACTTGCTGCCATGTGGCCTCAGGTGGGTCGACCTGAGGGCCTGAAGTTAAAGAGAGTGACCCTGGTTCTTCAATAAGCTGACTGAGGGGAGCTGTCTGCCAAAGATCTGTCTGGTATCACTGGAGAGAGTCACTTGATAGATTGGGAGGAGGCAACCATTCTGTCCTTGGACTTGTGAGTACAGACTCTGAGAGATCTTGGGGACTCTGTGCTTGCTAACCCTCTGGTGCTTGATAGTCAGTGTGGGTCTGAGAAAGGGAACACTGGCTAGTGTTCTGAAGAGCTTGTCCAAGTGTTGTTACTGCAAAAAGACTTTGCTCAGCTACATTACCTTTGGTCTGTCGCAGTCTGTCGTAATTGGCTTGTACCTGAGGAGCTCAGCACTGTAACTACTACTGCTGCTAAAAGGGACATTGCTCACTCCTAAAACTACCTGTTGGTATATGTTACAGGAGAAGCCTGCTATCTACTGTCAACCAAGTCTTCGTAACTGCTCAACTTAGAGATCAGAAAGATGTCCTCAGTGTGACTTGTTCTGATTTGGAGTATCCTACTACAATTCCCCATCCCTATCCCCAGTTCTACAATAAAACTCCAAAAACAAACATCCTCTAGACTGGCCATTGAAGACAATGAGCAGAAGTGTGTGTGAGTGTATTTGGCTGCAGAAATACACTGTGCCTGACAAAGAAAGGGGAGCCCATGGAAAACATTCAAGCGGCTCCTTCAGGGGTAGCTCTACATTCACATGTTTAGGTTTCATTTTTGTTCTACCAAAATGATTAAATCCCACAGTAACTTAATATGCCAAGTATAAGCACCCCATGACAGATTAGGAACGTCTGCTCCTTCAAAAATATCAGAAAAGATGAATGAAATGAAAAAGCTGGACTATAGTCCAGCCGGAATACACCAGAAATAGAACTGAAACATGGTGTGTTAATAGAAAAGGAAATAACATTCACAAATAAAAAAGGCAGAGTTGTTTTTAGAAAGAAAGGAAGGAATAAATACGGATCAAAGTCTGAAGTAAAATATGTTTGTGTGCCCATGCCCTAAAGTTGTGTCTATGGTTCCATGTTCTCATTTCTTTAGGACTGTGGAAATGTTTTTTTGTTTCTGATCATTTATCAGTATATAGCACCCCCTGCTGGAATCACTATGCCAGTTTATATTCAATAACTTCTTTGCTGTTATATTCAGTACAAATTACTATTCTGTTTATATTTTTGCTAAAGATGATTTTTCAACTAAATAACAAAGAAATTCGTTGCACTATCTCCTGCTAAAATATAAAATAATACACCTGTGGTGGATGAAAAAAAAGCTAGTTAACACACTCACATTTCCCTCAGATTCTCTATGTATAGCTGCTGATCACTTTCACAGTGCAAGCGACAATCCTAAGGCCAGACTTGGCCTCAATCACACAAAAAAAATTAACTGTAACCACCACTGCGCTGCACACACTCGGAAATGCAAACAAAGCCCAGGGAGCGCACGTGTATGTAAACTGTGGTCACACCACATGTGTGAAGTATTGCCATGAACATCGGAGTAAGAGCCATAATTCTAGCACCAGAACTCACGGTTAACTCTAAAAGATGAGCTGTAAAGGCTTTTAAAGCGTCGCCTATGGAGATTCTTGGGTACCATTGTTTTCACAATATCAGACACAAATTTAGGATTTAGCATGTTTGGTATCTATTTACTCAACGCAACCCCATCTTTTATAGTTTATTTAAAAAATGGAGTATTATATTATGTTTGTGTGCACTAAAATTCACAAGATTTTTTTTCCTGAAAATATGCATTTGATAAGCAGTTGAGCATATCATGCAATATGAAAAAATTGCAAGTACCTACTTTTTATTCTACAAGACCTCTTGTTTTGAGAAAAAAAATATACTTTTCTGGGGGTTTTAAGTAAATTTAGGGCAGATTGTGCATGTGCATGTTTATTCTACAAGACCTCTTGTTTTGAGAAAAAAAATATAATTTTCTGGGGTTTTAAGTAAATTTAAGGCAGATTGTGCATGTGCATGCATCTGTGCAAAAATTGTAAAAAAAAAAACCATTGCTTGTGGAAAAGTGTTTAAATGAAAATATTTACTTTTTTTTTTAACTAGTTGCCGACCGCAGATAGCCGAATGACGGCTACACTGCGGCCGGCCAGTTCTGAGTGGACGTCATATGACGGCCTCCCAGAACGCGCTCTCCTGCGCACGTACCCGGTGATCTCCGTGATCGCTGTGTCCTACGGACACAGCTGATCACGTGATGTGGTAAAAGGCCAATCACAGCGGCCTTTTACCACGTGATCAGCGGTGTCCAATGACACACTGATCAGAGGGAAATGCAAGTGCCGGTTCTCGGCTGCACTTTCCTCACGCTGTGAGATCGTGAGGAAAGTACTGCCGAGAACCGGCAGTTGTCAGAGCGGGGATCGGCACTGATCATCAGGGCACTGATGATCAGTACCCTGATGATCGGTGCCCAGCAGTGCCACCCGCAAGTTCCACCCACCTGTGCCCAGCAGTGCGCCCACTAGCTCCGCCCACCTGTGCCCAGCAGATCACCCACCTGTGCCCAGCAGTGCACCCACCTGTGCCCAGCAGTGCACCCACCTGTGCCACTCTGCAGTGTCACACACCTGTGCCCAGCAGTGCCACCCACCTGTGCCCACCCACCTGTGTCCACCAGTGCCACCCACCTGTGCCCACCCACCAGTGCTGCCCACCAGTGCCACCCACCAGTGCAGCCCAGCAGTGCTGCCAGTCAGTGCCACCAGTCAGTGCCCAGGGGTTGTGCCAGTCAGTGCCGCCAGTCAGTGCCCAGCAGTGATGCCAGTCAGTGCCGTCTATCAGTACCCATCATCAGTGTCACCTATCAGTGCCGCCTATCAGTGCTGCATATTAGTGCCGCCTATCCGTGACACCTCATTAGTGCTGTCTATCAGTGCCGCCTATCCGTGCCACCTCATTAGTACTGCCTATCAGTGCCCTTTAGTGCTGCCTATCAGTGCCGCCTATCAGTGCCCATCAGTGCTGCCTCATCAACGCACATCAGTGAAGGAGAAAAAATACCTGTTTGAAAAATTTTATAATAGAAACAAAGAAACTTTTTTTTTCAAATTTTTTGCACTTTTTTTATTTATAGCGCAAAAAGTAAAGCGCCCAGTGGCGATTAAATACCACCAAAAGAAAGCTCTATTTGTGAGAAAAAAATGATCAAAATTTCATATGGGTACAATGTTGCATGACCGCGCAATTGTCAAAGTGCGGCAGCGCTGAAAGCTGAAAATTGGCCTGGTAAATAAGGGGGTATAAGTGCCTGGTAGGCAAGTGGTTAATTAAACATTGTCAAGGGTAAAATAATAAAAACTACATTTTTAAAAATGTTTTCCAGTTGTCAGCATATAATAAAGTAGAGTAGAAAATGTATTAAAACAGTGTACCAAATAAAATTCATATATGTCTTAAAAAACAATGCAAAAATGATTCAGGAGAAATTAGTCAAAGAGTTATTGTCAAGTTAACTGAAGCATACTGATGCCATTTAATTTGTTCTGGATATCAAGGCTTCAATGACCTCATTCTAATATAAGCTCATTTTCAGTTGCTGAGGATTGTAATACTTTAATATCAGCATAAAGAAAGATGTTAAAAAAAAATAAAACACACACTTTATTTAAAGTATTAAAACTGTCAAAGCTTGTCATACACCTATCCATCTAAATAATGTAAAATATTTTTTTTCATAGACTGGTCAAGTCAAAGTCAATATCAACTCAATACCAAATTAACTGGTGAGCGTTTCATGTAGAACAAAAGCGCTAACTACTGTGGGGAAACTTGCCGCATACGATTTTTCATATGGAGACCCGTTAAGCCTCCTAATGGCTTTCGGAAAGCGGATGTCTTAATTAATAGAATGTATTCTCAGCATCGACAGTTACAGGATTCTCAAGACACTTTTGCTTACTAGGCCTGTCACAAAAAATCTGCAATTACTGCCATACATATAATTACCCCTGAACAAAGTAAAGTAATATAAATCACAGAGGCAGAAAAATGACAAGAAAAATTTGTAAGATTTTAAATTACATCACGTACAGTAAATTATTAAAAACTGTACAATACCTAGGTTTAAATATACAAGTAAAATTCTGGATATAACAACTTGATGGTCTCCCATACCTTAACCTAAGCTCTGTAAGCTAGCAGTGTGCATCTGTGTAGTAAATGTGGCTTGCTCTGCAACTATAAAGTAGTTATCTGTGTAGTGTGATCCATTTCTGTTTAACACATTAAACTCAAAATAAAAGTGAGCAACATGTGTTTTCTTTTTCCTTTCTATAGATACTGACAGATATTGCAGGCTGCATCTAGCACTCAGATCACCAATAATCCTTTAGTATTTGGGGGCTCATCCGGGATTGGTGCTATCACTGTGCCACAGATCACAGATAACGGAAGCGGCTATTACAGTAAAGTGACAAACTTCATGGAGGCTGCACAGAACACGAAATGGCTGATCCAACATTGGTAAAGAAGCTGCAGTGGAACATTCAGAACCTATTGCATGCATTGTCTGAGAGTCAGCTGCACTTACTAGCTATCTTGATACAGGAAAAAGAAGGTAAAGTTGTTCCTCACTCCACAGGTTCAAGTGAAATGAAGAACTGTGAGTACATCAGGGAACACCTGCAGGGAGAAGAAGTATGAAATGCAGAAGACAGAGGTACGGCACACGATCTCCAGGTTTTGTCTTTGATAATTGAAAGCAGCTATAAAAATCCAAATATACAGCGAGGAACAGAAGTATTTGAACACCCTGCGATTTTGCAAGTTCTCCCACTTAGAAATCATGGAAGGGTCTGAAATTCACATTGTAGGTGCATTCCCACTCAGAGACGGAATTTAAAAAAAAAAAAAACAGGAAATCACATTGTATGATTTTTAAAGAATTTATTTGTCTTGCACTGCTGAACATAAGTATTTGAACACCTGAGAAAATCAGTGTTAATATTTGGTACAGAAGCCTTTGTTTGCAATTACAGAGGTCAAGTGTTTCCTGTAGTTCTTGACCAGGTTTGCACACACTGCAACAGGGATTTTGGCCCAATCCTCCACACAGATCTCCTCTAGATCTGTCAGGTTTCGGGGCTGTCGCTGAGCAACACAGAGTTTCAGCTCCCTCCAAAGATGTTCTATTGTATTTAGGCCTGGAGACTGGCTAGGCCACTCCAGAACCTTGATATGCTTCTTACGGAGCCACTCCTTGGTTATCCTGGCTGTGTGCTTCGGGTCGTTGTCATGTTGGAAGACCCAGCCACGACCCATCTTCAATGCTCTGACTGAGGTTGTTGCTCAAAATCTAACAATAAATGGCCCCATTCATCCTCTCCTTAATACAGTGCAGTAGCCCTGTCCCCTTCGCAGAAAAGCACCCCCAAAGCATGATGTTACCACCCCCATGCTTCACAGTAGGAATGGTGTTCTTGGGATGCAACTCATCCTTTTTCCTCCAAACACGGCGAGTGAAATTTAGACCAAAAAGTTCTACTTTGGTCTCATCTGACCACATGACTTTCTCCCATGCCTCCTCTGGATCATCCAGATGGTCATTGGCAAACTTCAGATGGGCCTGGACATGTGATGACTTGAGCAGGGGAACCTTCTGTGCAATGCATCATTTGAAACCATGAAGGCGTAGTGTTCTACCAACAGTGACCTTTGAAACTGTGGTCCCAGCTCTCTTCATGTCATTGACCAGCTCCTCCCTTGTAGTTCTGGGCTGATTCCTCACCTTTCTTCTCATCAGTGATACCCCATGAGGTGAGATCTTGCATGGAGCCCCAGTCTGAGAGAGACTGACAGTCATCTTTAGCCTCTTCCATTTTCTAACAATTGCTCCAACAGTCGATCTATTTTCACCAAGCTGCTTGGCAATTGCCCCGTAGTCCTTTCCAGCCTTGTGGAGGTCCACAATTTTGTCTCTGGTGTCTTTTGACAGCTCTTTGGTCTTGCCCATGGTAGTAGTTGGAGTCTGACTGACTGTGGGGTGGACAGGTGTCTTTAAAGAGCTCAGACAGGTGCTAATAAGTTAGATTAATGAGTGGAGTAGAGGTGGACTTTTTAAAGGCACAGTAACAGGTCTTTGAGAGCCAGAATTCTTGCTTTTTCTTAGGTATTCAAATACTTATGTTCAGCAGTGCAAGACAAATAAATTCTTTAAAAATCATACAATGTGATTTCCTGAATTTTTTTTTTAATTCTGTCTCTCGGAGTGGGAATGCACCTACAATGTGAATTTCAGACCCCTTCTAAGTGGGAGAACTTGCAAAATCGCAGGGTGTTCAAATACTTCTGTTCCTCACTGTAAGTGGAGTGTGGGATTGTGGACTGTAGCAATCATGCGCACAGAGATGGACGCGTTTCAACCATTTTGGCTCCAACCTCCATCTTGGCAAAGGATCATCCATCTTCTACAAACATATCTCCCCTCATTCTCCCACTCCCTCACTGACAGTCACAGTGACATATGGTCAGTGTGTGTGTGTTGGAAGTGTCACAGGCCGGCCAGGGCACAGCAGGGGGCTCCGAGCCATAAACCATTTTTGAGCTAGGTGCCGGGATGGCTGGGGAGCTGAGCAATCTGGCACCTCGTACAAAGATAACCCAAACCTTCCCCTGAGTTCAAAGACATTCCAGAGCAGTAAGGAACTAGATAACACTTTTAAAATCCATTTTCCCCTATGTCTCATATCTTAAAATATGAGAGACTTACACAAAAACAAGACATATCTTCAGATTGGCCACGAGAAGACAAACAGTTTGATATGTCACTCTCCTTGGCTGGAATATATAGGAAAGCAGAAAATTACATCTCTTGAACCCTTCAAGTATGTATTTCATATTTCATATGTAACCGTTCCTGAGATGCGTCTGCATACTAATCTACCCGCGGGTGGAATGGTACTTGTGCCTAGGAAAAGTTATGAGCCAAAATATGAGTTAGGAGAAATTTTGGTTCTAGTTTGGGTCTCTGCCCAGACAATCCCTCCACAAAATGAGGCATTGGTCCTTGGCTTCAGAGACACCCCCTGCTGGGGGACTACAAAATAGGCTGTCAGGCCTAAAAGAAGAAGTTGAAGAATTCTCCCGTTTAACATCAGAACCAACTTGGGAGACGTGCCCTTTTGCTCTGAAACTTGATCTGCTTAACCCAAGGCTGAGGCAAGTACTTTAACCCTTTACCCTCCTTTCTGTTACCTCTTTGCTGTGCTATTGTTCTCTGTATATTTATATATATTTTGGTTACATCTTTTTTCTGTAAATATTTTTATTGCACCCTTTTGACCTTTTAGTAATAAATCTTTCTTTCTGAAAGCGATGAACTGTTTCTAAAGCTCCTTATTGCAATTTACGAATTCCTGCCTCTAAAAGAGCGCTACTGTGTTTGTTTAACCCTCTGTATAACCTGTCTGCGGTGACAGTGGTGTACAGACGATTATCTCACCCATCATAGTGTTATTGCTGATATTGCCGAGTTTCCTCTTTCTCTGTACAAAAAGGAGGTGGTGGCAGTGTGAAGGGTTAATTATGTAATTAGCCTGACCCAGTAACAATCGTATTCAGGCTGCCGGTACATCCATTTGTGGTTCATTAGCTGGAAAATCATTGTGCAGGGTGCAGCTGGGAGTGGCATTGTTATGCACGTGACATTGCGGTTTCAGATTGGCTAGTCCTTCGGTCGCGAGTTTGGTGAGAATGTCAGGGGTCTGACGCGCGATCATCACATGGACCATCTCTCAGAGGGGACAGACCATCACAACTGACAGAAGGTGAGCTTACATTAACCACTTGCCTACCAGGCACTTATACCCCCTTATTTACCAGGCCAATTTTCAGCTTTCAGCGCTGCCGCACTTTGATTGACAATTGCGCGGTCATGCAACATTGTACCCATATGAAATTTTGATCATTTTTTTCTCACAAATAGAGCTTTCTTTTGGTGGTATTTAATCGCCGCTGGGCGCTTTACTTTTTGCGCTATAAATAAAAAAAGTGCACAAAATTTGAAAAAAAAAAAAGGTGCCGATCCTCGCTCTGAGAACTGCCGGTTCTTGGCAGTACTTTCCTCACGATCTGACAGCGTGAGGAAAGTGCAGCCGAGAACCGGCACTTGCATTTCCCTCTGATCAGCGTGTCATTGGACACCGCTGATCACGTGGTAAAAGGCCGCTGTGATTGGCCTTTTACCACATCACGTGATCAGCTGTGTCCATAGGACACAGCGATCACGGAGATCGCCGGGTGCGCGCCCCCTGGGGCGCGCAGGAGAGCGCGTTCTGGGAGGACGTCATATGACGTCCACTCAGAACTGGCCGGCCGCAGTGCAGCCGTCATTTGGCTATCTGCGGTCGGCAACTAGTTAAGGGACATAGCAGCATAGCTGCCAAGAAAGGAGCTTAAAATTTATAGTGGGCAAATATCAGACTGGGACTCTGAAATTACCATTCATTACCTGAAGGTGTTGCAGCATCCTCCTAGTTAGCTAGGGGGAGCTAGAGTCCTGATTGATAGAGAGGAGGGCTGAGTAGCAGCCTGGGTGTAATAGCCAGATGGTCTGGGGTGGTACATTAAGGAAATGCTTCAGTTCATCAGTTTCCCTTGGTCATCCTTTACACCCCTAACCCTATCCCAGTTCAAATCCCATAAATAAAACAACAAAACTAAAGCTCAAGGATTGATCTCTGATGCAAGGCTGTGTGAAGATGCGTGTGACTGGCTGTGAAGGACTATAGGGGGACCTGAAATCTTTGCAACTCCTAAGGGGGTAGTGCTACAGTCTGAATGAAACATATTCAGTTAGAAGTCACCAGAACTGTGCTACAAATCATAAAACTTGGAACCTTTAAAGAGATGCTAGTTAATATGGAGAACCTTTCTGTAGTAGAGCCTAAAAGGTTTTTACGCTCATGTCTTCAAGACAGAAGCAGCACTGATCTGTTTCAGGAAATGATGAATGCAAAGCAACAGGATAAAGAAACTCCGCAGCAGGTTGTTTTCAGGATCACGGGACTAAAGCAAAAAAGTACTGTGGTCAGCTCAACAAGTCGGTGCTACTATTGTTTATGATAAAAACCTGATACAATATTTCTTCACACATTATACCAGTGGTTAAGTGAAACATATAGTGATATTGGAAGGGATATCAAACCAGACTTATCGGTAACTGATGATTCTATGCCAGAGAAAGTTGCCAAAGCAGCCCAAGTAGAAGCAGAAAGGCAAGTCAGACTGAGTGGCACTGTTAGGTAATATATACAAATTTGGCACTGGAGGGTATAATATAGCTACGTAAAGGTTCGTAGAGTCCCTCAAAAGTCCTTGTGTCCATTAGTATTCACAATGAAAGTACATTTATTTATTTATTTCAGGTACTTATATAAATTTACGCAGCGCTTTACATATATATTGTACATTCATATCAGTCCCTAACCCTCAAGGGGCGTACAATATAAGGTCCCTAACTCACATTCATACATACACATACTAGGGCCAATTTAGACAGGATCCTATTAACCTACCAACATGTCTTTGGAGTGTGGGAGGAAACCGGAGTACCCGGAGGAAACCCATGCAGGCACAGGCAGAACATGCAAACTCCAGGCAGATGGTGCCGTGGTTGGGATTCGAACCAAAAACCCTAGTAGTGCCAGGTGGAAGTGCTATCCATTTAGCCACTGTGCTGCAAAAAGCGGCATCAGTGGCAGCACCCTCAGAGCAAAGCCTAACTCTGCATGTAGAAAAAGAGAAGTAAGAGGGGTGCCGGACTAAGTGCAGCATTAAAATTTACAATTTATTGGTGAAAACGACAATTAGCAACTCACAGGAAGTGAAAAATGAAAGCGCATATCACCAACATGGTCCGGGCTCCCGGGAGGCATAGAGAACAAGCGGTATCCACACATCCGATGTTGGCTGGAAGGGTATCCTGGAGCAGCTGGCTGCCGCATGGAACCAGCGTGGAACACAAACAGCACCGAGGCGGACGTGACGTCAGCGAAGGATCATGATGACGTGGGTGGGCGGTAACGTGTTTCGAAGCGGAGCTTCTTCCTCAGACCTGATTGGCCTACAGAAGTGGCCATCTATATAGGGGACGTAGGGGTGGGGACAGCAACAGGGTATGTGGCAAGATTTAAAAGGGACACACTTTAAAGGAACTGATCCAGAATCCATAATGCACACACAGCGTTGCTGGCATATAGATACAATTAACAATGATAGAAAAAGGGAGAGAAGTATCATAATGCAGAAATAAATAAAATAAATAGTAGATAAAAATGATAAAACAAGGGGGAATACTGCAACAAAGGACATAGTCATATAAATAACAATAGTATAACATGCTTATAAATCAATGTTCCTATAACATGCGAATAAACAATAGATGTAATGGAACACATATGAAGAAAAATTAATATAATGGAATAGGGAGGACTACTCATACTGTATGCCCACATACACATGTATAAAAAAATGCATGAAGAAATACATAACAAAAATATATACAGTATACTGTATATATATTTACTGTTAGGTCCACATTAGCCATGACACATGTCACACAGGTACAGGAAACAAAAGAGGTCATAGACTATGGCAATACCATTCATGCTTCACTTGTAATAATTAATTGCGCAGATTGCTGCCCTTGCAAAAAATGTATAATCTTTAATGCAGACAAGTGCAGTGAGAACATCTGAAGATAGTCCAGCAAGGTTGTCAGATAATAATAATAAAAACAGGAATATGCAGAGATGTAAACAATGTGTGAACCATGGAAAAGAAAAATGTAGGCATTGCTTTAACTGTGGACAGGAAGGTCTTATGGCATAAGGGTGCTTAAAAAGAGAAAAGCTGCCGGGAAAAGAGAAGTGGTCACAGGTGTGGGCCAACCAGTGACCAGCTTTTATAAAAAGTCCCAAGTCACTGCAGAACCTAAAGAAATCCTTTACTCCCAACACCAGAAACAAACTGCAATTCAGCCAATTGACAAACTGTTAGGAAAAGGTAGCAAGCTAACCATCACAGCAGCAAATGGTTCTGATGTTCCATTTTGATTGGTGGGTAGAACTGGAACTAAAGATTGAAAATTGAAGCGGAAATAGGGTAACAATCCTTGTCCCAATGTTAGTTAGCCAAACTTCCTTTACAACTCCAATTCTAGATTTCAATGCAATTGAAGAACTGAAAAAAAGAGCATTCTGACAGTTCAAACCCCAGTAAAAATTACATGACTATTGAGTGAAATAAGGGGTATAAAAAATGTAAAGCAAATGCATTAGTAGGTTTTCCGTTGACTTCTTTAACTAATAATAATGAGTTGGAATGAAATATATACTCTGGTAGCAAGACCATCAAATTCCATAAAGAAGATGTACTGTATGTAACATTCATTACTGGCCTGGGAAGTAAACAATGCTGTTTGAGCCATTACTACCCAGTCAGATGCCTGAGGATCTAGACACATTCCCAGCACTTGTGCTTACAAATTGGCTATTCAAAGCTGATAAAGATCTCTGTCCAGAAAACCACCAAACATATGGCGTATATTTTACCAAGGACCATGCTGGGTATAATCTACCCTGTTTTAGAAGAGATCTCATTGGATGAAATGAAAGCTACAAACCAGGCAAAACAGAAGGTAAGAAAGGGTGTATTACTGTCAATGAAAACAAACTCTAAGTCACACAAGGCCAAAAGTGGAATCCACCAGGGGATTTACAGCATCTCACAGAAGAACAACAGACACTAGGACAATGTTATATGAAGAATTAGAAACATTTGGAAAAGAGGAGGGGAAAATTGGATGTATTCCTATTTTCTTTAGATAAACATGATGGATAAGACACCAGTGCAAAAGTCTTATAACTCCATAATAAAACCCCTGTACCGGGATGTAAAGGCCTACGTACAGAAGCAGTTGGAAAGGGGATGGATACGAAAGTCCAAATCTCCTTATTCCTCCCCTTTAGTTTATGTAGGTAAAAAAGATAAGAGCTTGAGACTTGTGTAGACTTCAGAGAATTAAATAGGAAGACTATGACAGACACTTCTTGCCACAAGTTCAAGACCTGCTAGACAATTTAAAGTGGTTGTGCATGAAGGTAAAAAACCTTCCAAGTTTCTAGCAGCCCCCCCAGCCCCCCTTAACACTTACCTGAGCCCCATCCCGATCCAGAGATATCCACAAGAGCCTTGATTCTCCAGGGACTCTCTCTCCTGAGTGGCTGATGCAGCAACAGGAGCCGTTGACACCAACTGCTGTCAATCACAGCCATGGAACCGATCAGAAGAGGGAGGGGGTGGGGCTGAGCCGGGGCCTTGTGTGTGAAAGAGCTCCTGCTCAGGTGCCTCCATAGCAAGCTGCTTGCTATGGGGGCACCCAACAGGAGAGAGGGTCCAGGAGCGCCGGTGGAGGACCCAAGAAGAGGAAGATCCAGGCTTCTCTGTGCAAAACCACTGCACAGAGCAGGTAAGCATAAGGAGTGTCAGTGGAGGACACAAGAAGAGGAGGATCGAGGCTTCTCTGTGCACAGAGCAGGTAAGCATAACATGTTTGTTATTTTTAAAAAAAATCAAGACTTTAGTGTCACTTTAAGTGAATACTCATGGTTCCCATTCTAGATCTTGAAGAGGTAAGGCATATGGCAGCATTTAGTACATCCTGGGGTCTATATGAATGGGATAGGATTCCTTTGGGCTTGATGAATGCCCCAGCAACATTTCAAAAATGCATGAAAGATACAATGGAAGAACTAGGAGATGAATGTTATTCACCTTAACTTTATGAAGTCTTTTTGGACCTTTTCAAAATACTTTGATGTACCAAGAAAGGTTTTCCATACGCTGCGTGCACATGGGATCAAGCTGAGAGTGAACAAGTGTGAACTTTTTAAAAGAGAAGTAAGATTTCTTGGTAGACTCATTTCAAGCAATGGCATTCAAATGAATCTAAAGGATACAAAAGCAGTGGATGCACTTAGAAAAAGAACACCAAAGACAGTGGGTGAAGTGAGAAAATTATTTGGATTTCTAAGCTATTATTGCTGTTTCATGCAAAACTTTTCAAGTATAGCAAAACCGCTTTATAACTTACTACAAATCAAAAGAGCATATAAGGAAACAAGAAAGGGAGCTAAAGCAAATGGGAAGACACCTGTAAAAAAGGGAACAGCTCAACAGCTGCCCTCTGGGACACCAATTCAGTGGATGTGAGAACAGCAAAAGGTTGTTGAAAAGCTAGTACTGATGCTTACCCAATCAATGCCTATCCTGACTTTAACTTGCCGTTTGTGTTACACACATGCATCACATGATAGGCAAGGTGCAGCTCTTTATCAACGTCAAAAGGACAAATTACAGATATTGGTTCATGACCACAGTGACACCAAGTGAGAAGATCTATCATCTGTATTTGGGAAAATTGGAGTTCCTAGCATTAAAGTGGATCATTTGTGATAGATTTAGGGACTACCTGTACTATGCCCCCTCGTCTATGGCCTATACAAACAACAACCTATTAACTTATGTTCTCAGTTCAGGAAGACCAAATAGTGTTGGATATGGCTGGGTAGGGGAATTAATTTTTTTCAGCTTTGACATTAAATATCCCGCAGGTAAAAAAATGCAGATCCTGATACATTGTCTAGAAATCCACTATTTAGGATGAAGAAGAGTTTACCAATCTGATCACGACATATACTAATTCTGCTGTATGGAAAGGTGGCAAGGCAGTGGTAGATGAGAAAGGCCTCTGGGCACTGTCACTAGCTATACAACCAGGAATTACAGATGCAAATAGCTTTCGGAATGTTGAAATTCTGGAAATCATCACAAAGGATAAACTTTATGCTGCCCAGCTGCAGGACAAGGCCATACATACTATCATTAACCTTAAGAATAAAAATAATGAACCCAAGAGTCGACAAAAGGTGCCTAGATAGAACAGGAAAACAACTCATGCATGACTGTAATAAACTGACGGTACGAGATGGCATTTTGTTACAACACAACAAAATGGTTATTCCAGAATAGTTAATTCAGATAGTGCTGAAACACCTATGTAATGGCATAGGCCACTGTGGAGCAGACAAAGTAATCCAGCCTGCAAGAAAGAGATTTTACTGGCCATTTGTGCAAAAGCAGATAACCAGTGTAGCACTACCCCCTTAGCAGGGGTGGAATAACAACTCATGGGGCCCCCGGGCAATAGGGGATCATGGGGCCCCTGTGTCCTTGCCCACACTCAAAGCACACCCAAAAAAAGCCTATAAAAAGGTACCAGAGGCATTTCACGGGGCCCCCTACTGACCCCGGGCCCTCGGGCAGTGCCCGAGTGCTCGAATGGTCAGTCTGCCCCTGCCCCTTAGAAGTTGCTGAAGATTTGGGTCCTTCTTTAGTCCTGCATAGCCAGACAACACACATTTTCACACCCATTTAAATCCAGGAGTCAGTAAACAGTGTTTGAGCTTGTTTTGATGTTTTATTAGGGGATTTTAGAACTTGGATGGGGTAAGGGGTGTACTGGGTGCCCACAGAACTTACGAACTGTGGACAACTTCCTACACTTTGGTTACAGCAACAGCCTCTTATGGAGAGCTAGCCAGCTTCTCCTGTAGTATCACCCCAGACCACAGATGCTCCTCTATCTGGCTTCCTGGAGGAATACCTGAGCAGGGGATCCAGTGCCTGTCACTTTAAGAAATAAGACAGTCCCGAATGGTGGCTAATCTGGTTTCCCACCAGAGTACTCCTTCCCCTATTTGACCCAGAGGGTGCAAGTTTAATCACTCAGACTTTCTCCTGTGTTGATGGTGAATCGGTGGCTGCTACCTGGACTTTTAGCTGGGTCACTCCTTCCCTGCCTCACAGGTGGTCCTCTCTCAGGGGGGCGGTGAAGTCCCGAGCTTTCCTCCTTCCAAGGTCCTCTGCCTGCATATGAGCCCCTCTCCATTTGGGCCCTTTCAGAGGCTCCTGCCTCCAGCCTCACATCCTCTCTATTTTCCACCTGAACTCTCCTCCAACTCTCCTGCAGAGTATTTACAACAAATAGTCAATGCATATAATTGTACTATGCATGAAGCAACTGGCTATGCCCCTTTTTTTGTATTGTATGGCAGAACACCCCATTTGCCAGTGGATCTATTATTTGATATGGATGATGAGAAGGAGGAAATATCACCCCAGCAGTACGCTGAAAAATGGACTATCAAGATGAGAGAAGCTTACAGAATTGCTTCTGAGAATAGCCAAAATTCCTCTCAGAAACACAAAAGGTACTATGACCAAAGTGCTAAAGGAGTGGCAATGTAGGCTGGATACCTTGTTCTTGTAAAACATTAGTCAGATAGGGGAGGACCAGGAAAACTCTGAACATACTGGGAAAAGAAGGTGCAGGGTTGTTGAACAGATCGGACAAGAACATATCTACAAAGTAAAACCAGAGATAGGTAACCAACTACTAAGGGTGATCCATCGCAACTTGCTACTCCCAGGCATTAATTTGCCTTTTTAAAATTTTACACCAGACAAAACAAGAAACATTTAACGAGGACAGCAACACGAGTAAAAGAAAACAATAGCCCAGAGATTTCAGATTCAGACATCTCCGATGATGAATACTATGCATATTGTCCCAAACTCTCCTAATAGAGTGAGCAATATATAGCTCCCCAATTAGGATCTGAGGCTGGGGAATTCTATCCTAGTGACCCTAACCTTTCACCTGGAAAATTAGCAAGTCATGAAATACCAGATGAAGTAGTTTTGGATCCACCCACAGACGTTGTGGAAGAAAGTATTTCAGAATCACTTCAACAGGAGCCAGAATTACAATCAGAGGATGAGACAGCTGCACCAACACCCAGTGAACCAGTGAGAGAAGGAAACATGTCCTCTGAACAAAAATATTCTCGAATACCACAAGTTGATAAAGAGATATCAACATATGAGACACGTGACAATCCTTCTTTTTAAAGGCAGGAAGTTTCCACAAATATGATTGAATAGCACTGTGACCCCCAGGACATCAGATGGCCAACATATACAAAATTTGCAAAGTTATCTTAATGATACAAGCGACGAATAATTCTCATTTATGCTAAATGTCTGGAGACATTTATTTAAAGAGAGAGTATGTAGCAAGTAAATGAATAAACCTCCTAGTAATACTATTACTAGGCTGCAGCTAGAGGGAGGTCCAATGATTTTTAGGGTGTCTTCAGGAGACTAATAACCAACAAGCTCACATTAAATTCAAAATGCAAGTGAGCAACTGTCACATACCTTACTTGTGAGCCTGATGGCAGGAGGAAGGCCTCTCCTACAGCTCCGGTTCAAGGGCCACTGAAGGTGGAACAGCAACCACAAGAGCATGGCGGGGTATGAGTGCCTGTTCAGTACTGTAGTCTGTACAGGAATTGCTGGCACTTCACTGGGAGATGGGACGGCTGGACAGTCTGGCGGTAGAGCAGGCAAGCAGGCAACTAAGCAGGCTGGTAGCAGACTGTGTGCAGGGTCAGACAAGCCGGGTCGGTAACAGATAAGCAGAGCCGACATGAAGGGTAAACAGAAGAATAGTCTGGTCACAAGCCAGGGTCAGTGTTGGTGGGAGCAGATCAGGCAGAATCAGAAAGGCAGAGTCCAAGAAACAAGCTGGGGTCAATCACAGGTAATCACTCACAGGAACAGGATCAGGCACAGGAATATAGGAGGGGAAGCTGCAGATCAGACAGCACAGGCTAATAGTGCTGCTGGGTTTAAATAGTCTGATTGGTGCCAACATTAGCAACAGGCTGTCACGTGTGTGCGTATGCGTGAACACAAATGCACACGACTATGTGCAGCAGAACGGGCCCTCGCACATCTGCGCCTACACCGCTGTGCACTATGGCGAGCATCTTCCTGACAGCAACATATGTTTTTTGTGTGCTCTTTAAATGCAGGTTAGTCATACTTTGTTTATGCTATGTTTGTTCAGTTTTGTATATGTTCTGGCACCCACTTTCTCTGTTTAGTATCCTCTATGTTATGTAATGGTAATTATCTAATACTAATTGATGCGATTTTCCATGTGGGCTGTGCTGCCCCTATAAAGAAAGTAATTATATGTATAATGTCATCCGTTTTTGTTTAACACATTTAAATCAGAATGCAGGTGAGCAACATGTGCTTTCTGTCTCCTCTTTAAATACCGATACTGCAGGCTGCATCTTTGTCATACCTCGCACTCAGATGACTGATAATCCTGTGGCATTAGTTCTGATTAGTTCTGATATGATTATTTTGCCTATTTTTTTATATTTTTGGAATTTGTAACAATAAAAATAATGGAGCTGCCATTGCTGGCAGGTTATTATTTTGCAAGCTCCAGAGCTGTAACAGTCATCCTTGTTTCAAAGTTTTGTCCTTGATCCAAGCAAGTAAGATGCATGAGGGATGGATGCTCTTCGCAAATATTGAACGTATAGAAACTAGTCAATTACAACAGAGACAATTTTAGTATTTCTGTATCCTGATGGGTTGGATGTCTGGATAGAAAAATCTGTTTGTTAAATCTATCTGGATAGAAATATAAAATCTATCTATCTATATCTGTCTATAGAACTGTACAGTTCAGAGCCCATCTCCAGCCTTTTGTGTCTATCTAGCAGTCGTTGGTGTCTTCAAGTGTCTGTGAAGGTTCTCATTTATCCAGGTCATGGTGTCTCTAGGAAAAGTAAGTCACATTCAGTTTGGTATATTCTGTTATGTTGAGGACATTTTGCAGCTTATCCAAGGCACTTCTTCAATTCTAATGAGTGTCAGGAAAATAACTCAACATTTACATCTACACAGGTAACACAGACATATTTATCCATTTACCATGATGGTTCTTTTCACCCAGATCCCTCCTCCAGACCATGACTCAGCCTTCAGAATCAATTAATGGTCAGAGCACATAAGAGCTTCATTATCAGATGTAGGGGAGAATTTGATACACTAAAACTAGGTTTACTAGAATCTGTTATGTATGTCTCTGTTGGAGGCAATAAGATCATTCATACACTTGATTTTGTTTACTATAGAGTTCCATCGGGTTATTGAAGGGGTCTGTGGTTGTTTTCCCCAGTCTGGGATGCAACTCCTAGTGTCAATAAACAGATAGGAAAGGATGAATCTTATATGTCTGCCTTGGGAAGGTGGTTTTGTGAAGCAAAAAGTATGCTGGATCTTCCAGCAATGCAAAGTCCATAAATGTTTGAGAGATGTGACCCATCTCTACCTAGAAAGATTTCAAGGAGGGACCAGGCAAAAACAATCTGAAAGATATCTCTGGACATGGCTCGACATCTCCAGCATGATTCTGCAGTTCTTGGGAACATCTGGTGTAGAACCTGTGGCATTCTATACCAGTCTGTTAGATTCGTAAAGCTAGATTCCTGATATTTCATACATATTGAGATTTAATTAACATTTTAAATTATTCCATCTTGTTCTGGTGTCAGCTCTAAGTACAAGTCATTTTCTCAACTCACTATGTACTGGCAAATAAAGTCTTTGGGTGGTGAAATCAATAGATTATACATTAAGGAGACCATATGTCTAAGAGGTCCTTATCTGCATTCCCTTTCAAACCATTTAAGGGGTCAGACTAACTAGTCTGCAGATAATAGGGATCTAATACTGTATAAAGTGTTAGTTCTGCTGTTCTCCAAAAATCTAGATGTGCAAGGTGGGTGTCTGTTGTCAGATCTTCAAGATTGGGCCATTGTTTGAGAGACAAAAAAATTCCAAGCTCTGTAGGACCCCATGTGGACTAACTCCCTAAAACCAGACCCGCAGGAAAAGGCGGGTTGTTTGGGAACTGGGAAAATCAAGGAAGGCTACGGAGAGATGTTGTCTCTTGGGTAGAATTTACTACATATGACCCATGCTGTGCCAATGGTGTGGTGGAACTTGATCAAAGTCTGGCAACATCAAGGAAAGGAGTGTATTAGTGGTGGAGTGCTCTAGCATTGCCCACTGTTTGATAGAACTGTGTCAGTACCAACTTTTCTCCCTTGTGAGGTGACAAGCTGCCTGACATAACAAAAGGTCCACTAAAGCAATCCTTACATAGACTAAGAATAGTCCACATCAGTCTCTGTGATTTGTGCGCTCTGAGAAAGCATCTGAACATGGCATTTATTGATTGCTGGAACGTAGTTGGGGGGGAGGTCTCGAAGACATAAAATGCGTGGTAAGATTTTCATCTTTAGGATGCTGCACCTTACAAACCATGATAATAGGTCTATGTGCCACTTGGTGAGATCCTGTTTAATCTGGAGATGGTGATGGGAGGAAATTTACAGAATAAGTGTTGAGGAAAACTTTGGGCATCAGGGTGTCAAAATATGTAACAGTAATTTCCAACCATTTAATAGGGAAGTTATATCATTAATGTGACAGTGCTGTGGAAGGGCTTCCAATTGTTATTTGTTATTTTGGAAGTTAAAAAGGAAGCTGAAATAGAGAGAATATGGATGAAGTTCTGACCTCCTCTTTGCACTGAGCATTTTTGAGCTTGGAGTGGATGTTCTTGCCCCTGGAACCAGCATATATAGGGGGAGAAGTAGTGGAAGAATAATTCTTATTGAAAGATGCTTTAGTTGATAATTGTAATCTTAGCCAACCGGATTTGTGGTTTCAGTATTTGTCCTTCAATACTGTATAATGATAAGGTGAATCACTGATGTAAGTTCAAGGTGCCATTTTAGATGTATGCTAGTGTTTGTAATGGTTGAATATGAACAGTTCAGAAGAAGAGCTGTAAACCTTTGAACCAAATGATAGCAGGCAAGGAGAGGAGCCTTTCTGAAACAATGGCTACGATTACAACAAGCAAATAAATCATCTTTGAATAAGATCCATCTGCTCATATTCTCTTTCATAAGGTCTGGCACCTCTGGATTAGAGCAGGGTTCTTACCTTTTGCTGTACCAAGTTTTTATCATTGCCTGAGTCTCCATGGGATGATTCGTCCTCTCTACCCTGGTGACCAATGTCACTGGAATGAAAAGCAATGGAATATCCCAAATTTTAGAATTGTCATTGAAAGAGAAGATGAAGGGAAAACTTCCAGTGGGGACACCTGTTCTTGTGATAACTGGGTTAGGGGGTATTTCCTCTCACTTTAAAGATATTTCCTATTACTTTTCATTGTATCTCCATAACAGAAAATGAAGGGAAAGTTCCCCAATTGACTGCACAGTAGTGGTGGTGGTATCCAGAGAGGTGCGCAGGAACAACCTGTTATATATGAGTATATTTGCTGACAAACTGAAGTTCCCTGTTTATTCCTTGTTTGAATTAATTTAAGAACGTTATTGCTCTGTGGCTTTTCTGCATTCAATGTTTCTATGTCGCTATTGATCAGTAAGGTTATTCTGCTGCTTGCATAGGGATCTGCTGCCTTCTATTGTCTGTATTTGTAAATAACTGTGGAGCTTAATATCACAGAGTTAATTATGTGTTAGCACTTCCTGTCTCTGAGTTGCTGAGTGGGAATTCCCAGAGGGAGGAAATAGAGAGAAAGAGCTTGGTCCGAATGTTCTGCCATGGAGGAGCTGCTGTTTACCCAGACCAGAAGCAGGGAATATTAGGCAAGTGTTTCTGCAATTAATACTTTACTACTGTTGCCCATAGTTTCTGGGTATATATATATATATATATATATATATATATATATATATATTTCTATCTCTCTCTATATATATATATATATATATATAGATACAGTATATATACTGTATCTATCTACTGTATGTATATATATATATATATATATATATATATATATATATATATATATATATATATATATGCACAGAATGGTGACAGCGGTATATTTGTACCTTTGTTGTTTTCTCACATGCAGTATACTAGATAGCTAAGTCTGTGATACAGTGTGTGTGTAGTGGTCACCTTGTATGATAATAAGTGAACCTGTTTATTGTAATAGTTTATAGGCAGCTCCTTTAATTTTAGTCTCTTCTGGTCTGGGATTCTATTGATAGTTTTAGCTCAGAGCTTAATAACCAGCATTGGCCTAAAGCCAGGCAAGGCATTTGACAGCCCATACATAGGTAGTTAGTCCCTAGTATCTTTCAGTCTGCCATGCAACGAGACCTCTAAGAAACAGAGTAAATAGGCTGTCTCTGTGCTCCAGTGTCACACTTCCATGCCTGCTAATGAGAAGCTCGCTTCCAGGTTGTTTGGACAATGACCCTCCATTATCACTGATTCTGTCTTGAGGTCTTCAACACCCAAATGAAAAGCACATCTTTATCATGCTCAGGGGCCCCTGGAACTGGACTTTGCTGCAACATTCATCTGAAGGTACAGTATTTTTGTTACTAACCATATAAAACCAGGTATATGTGCACAATTCCACCAGAACTCTTGTTGGACCCTTTGTTGTTAACACCCTTTAATTCTTTAATATTTTATTACATAAAGCTTGTATTATTTCCCTACTGGCGTGCATCTACAGTATATACTTATGGTTAATTTTATAATCTACCTGCAGTAGTTACTCAGCTCCCAATGACTTTGATGAGATTACTGGTTCATTTCCTAGGGATGGTAACCTTTTCTGCTCACAGAGGACCAGATACTCTGGTTTTACTATCTATCTATCTAGTCTCTTGTGTGTGTTTCTTTCTGTGTTGTATCACTTTTGTTTTGATATATGCTGACATCTGGTTGCAGTTTTGAGCCATTACAGCTTGTTTACTTATGTGATTTGGTATCTGTCTCTGTCTTCCCCACTTGTTTAGCCCTAGTTAGACCCCTCATGTTTCTTTCAACTTCTGGGTCTCATTAAGGGTTAAGGGTTATGCTGCTTTTGGATGGTGCCAAGTCAGTGTGTGGCTATACCGTCTGGACATATTGGGTCTGTGGAGGTATGTAATACATAAGCTGCATTTGAAACAGAACAATCTGCTACTGTATATCTGTCCTTATGCTTCCAATTTACATTTACTTACATTTACTGTATCCATCTCTGTCTCTCTCTCCCCCCTCTCTCCCCCCCTCTCTCTCCCCCTCTCTCTCCTTCTCCCTATCTCCCCCCCCCTCTCTCTCCCCCTCTCCCTCTCTCCCTCTCCCCCCCCCTCTCTCTCTCTCTCTCTCTCTCCCCCCCTCTCTCTCCCTCGCTATCCCTATCTATTTATCTGTCTATCTATCTATCTATCTATCTATCTATCTATCTATCTATCTATCTATCTATCTATCTGTCTGTCTGTCTATCTATCTAATAATCTATCCTATCTTTCTGTCTGTTTATTTAACCATGAATAATGTGAAGTATAATTGTTAGCATTGTGCAGAATCTAATCACAGCACATAAAAGGATGATACAGTTATTAGGTTTATCATATTGTGATGTGTGTACTAGATGAAGCCGCATTTATTTGTTGTCATGAGAGTACTGATATACAGCCAGTTTAATGTCAGACATTTGGTTGGCTCCTATAGAAGAATGTGGTCGACTGACAGTGATTTTCCTCTGCTCATATCCTGGCTGTATCACATAGAAAAATAACAGCATACTTTAATTTCTCCCCATGTGAAACAATTCTTTGGTGTGTTATCATTCCATGACACACAGCACAGCGTCACCAGGCTTGCATCTTATCAGCCTTTCCTGGAATGAAATCCTTGGAACAAAGGCATACGATAAGCATCTCCCTGTCACATGTTCCGCAGGTTGCTAATGTTTCAAGAACCTGGCAAACTCAAACTGAGCATATGATGAATAAACGTAGGAGCAGAACATGGTCTGTAGAATGCTAACCAGTGTTACTGGATGACATTGAGAGGTGTCTCTACATTTTCTCCAGAGATCCCCAGGAGGTGGCAGCTCCATCCACACATTCCAGTTCAATGCACCACACAATGGTGAGGTCGTGATTGCTCAGTGAAGCCACCCATGATAGTAATGTACCAATAGCAATGCTTGGGGGGAAGGAGGGCAAACAGAGTCTGACAGGTGTTAAAACTCAAACTCCCAAAAGAAGGAGTCCAGGATAGCATAACTCCTTGCCTCAAGTATAAGTTATTGCAGCTTACTAATTCATAGATGTAGCGGCTACTTTATTTTTTATTAAGCTATTTTTCTCTTTATTTTCACCTGGTAATCCAGCCAGGAAATCTGTTGTTTATCAGATTTCTTTAACAGACCAAGCTGCCCATCAAAAGGGGCAGTTAGAGGGTTGAGACGAACCAATTAATACTGACATGGGTGCTTACAATGGTCAGTTTCATTCATTTATGTAAAATCTTTATCCCGAAAGGAAAAAAAAACTAATTGATGTAAAAACCTAAAACGTGTTAGCTGGAGTTTGGATTTAAGGACTCATGTACACCTTCCAAGACCTTCAGGAGACCTTCCAAAATGCCCAGAATGCACTGAAAAACAGTAAAAAATTTACTATTTCAGACATTTTGAGAGAAATAGAGAGAGCAGAAGCAGAGAGAGCAGTATGTGTTGAGATGACCTGTCTTTTCTGGTTGTATTCACTATGGATCCCATCATGAGCATAATGCAGCATGTTCTACCATTATTTCCTGGAACTGACTGTGCTGGTGTACTAAGTCCATTTGAATACATGGGAAACACTTTGCATGCATTTCTGATAATGAAAAAAGGCTCTGGACAGCATTTGGATATGGAACAGTTAAAAAACACTTCTAAATGCAAACACTTATAAACACGATTAACCGCGTCTACAAGCGTTTGAAACGCTGATAAAATCTACTCCTAAACACAAGTTTGGTGCCTTCAAAAAAACGACTGTAAACTAAACTGCTGGTAAACGACATAGTGTACATGGACACATAGGAAATCATTAGAGAGAGTTCAGGGGCTGCTGAAAAAAAATGCAGAAAAGTTCCTGAACATCAGTTTATCAGTTGCAGTGTACATGAGCCCTAAAGGTCAAGTTCACTTTCTGCGAAAAAAAAAACAACAAATGTACCTTTTTTAGCAGGTAAAAAAATGTACATTTTTTTTTTTCTAAGAAGCCTGAAGAGCATTTTACCCGTGATCAGCAGACCGTGGGTGCAATCTCAGGCTCCTGCAGACTCTCAGGATAGCTGTCTACATCATACAGTCAGGCAGTTACTTGAGAGTAGGAAGAATCAATGAACTCTCAGAGCGCTCACTAGCACCCTCTTAGTTCACTGAGAACTACAAACCGTCTGCCACAATGGCCGACGGTACTTGTAGGCTATTCATTCATAGGAAACTAAAAATGAATGATGCAGCTGTGTGGGTGGAGCCATGCACAGCCATGCTGGTTTTAAATTGGAACAGTGCGTGCAGGGAAAAGATCCCCAGCCTGCTGTCACAGAGATGGGGAGATCGGGGGTGTGGGGTAGCAGATGTTGGGTGGGCGTAACATGTTCACATATTCCAAAGGTGAACTTGTCCTTTAATTTGGTAGTCAATTCCATATAAATCTGCTATTGCATCAAACACTACCTTCTCTCCAGACTGACAATTATGATGTCCAAAGCTGTCAATTGTTGTTCCTTCGGTAGAGTGGAGACACCCTAAGACAGGAAGTATGTTATTGGCTAGATCATGTATAAGAAGAAAAAGAGAGAGGCGCCTTCTAAGTGCAGTATTACACAATTTAATAAGCCACTATGTACATAAACTCTCACAATGGTGAAGTAATAAAAAAGCCCATCGATAAAGGATGATCTCTAGATATGCAGCCATCATCCACATCTGGCAGAAGTCCGTCCAACTGCCATAGAGGCCACCGTGGATGGTAGAAAGGTCCCAGAATGCTGTGGATGGTTGAAAGGTCTCAGAAAGCTGTGGATGGTTGAAAGGTCCCAGAACGCTGTGGATGGTTGAAAGGTCCCAGAACGCTGTGGATGGCTGAAAGGTCTCAGAAAGCTGTAGATGTTTGAAAGGTCTCAGAACGCTGTGGATAGTTGAAAGGTCTCAGAACGCTGTGGATGTTTGAAAGGTTTCAGAAAGCTGTGGATGTTTGAAAGGTCCCAGAACGCTGTGGATGGTTGAAAGGTCTCAGAAAGCTGTGGATGTTTGAAAGGTCTCAGAACGCTGTGGATGGTTGAAAGGTCTCAGAATGCTGCGGCTGGAACCGGAAGTATCTGTGACCAGCGTGAACCGCAAGAGCCGGGCGGATGTGACGTCACCAAGTGGAGAGATTGGCAACCAAGGAGAAGAAAGGCTACGCACTCAGAGCTAGCTGCTTCTTCTACAGGCTTATTGAATTGTGTAATACTGCACTTAGACGGGGCCTCTCTCTTTTTCTTCCTATACATTATCCTTATAGAGTTGGCTTACACTGGGATCGCTGCCACCTAAGCTGTTATACAGTGATGGACATTATGGACTACTAGTTATGGACTTTAGTATATACACGGGATATGAGCCTCTAGTGCGCTGGGAGAGTTCTTTACATTGTTTCTATTGGCCAGATCAAGGTAAAAAAAGCCTCAAAAAGAAAATCAATGCAGCCATCACAAGTACTGAGCAGCAATACATGAAATGTTTGTTTTTGGGTTTAAAAACGCTTGAGAATGACATTATTATACAGGATTTATATAGAGCCAAAAGTTTTCTCAGCGCTTTACAATATAACCGGAGACGATACGGCAACAATACAGTTCAATACAAGAGGCATAGGAGGGCCCTGCTCCTTGGAGCTTACAATCTAGGAGACTCGGGCCACTTCATTACTTTTACTGTGAACTTTTAGAAATGTATCCACAGTGTCTGCAGCTACAGGCGTCAGTTGCTTTGTTTTAAAGCTCTACCGTTCAAATACCTAAAGCATTTGTATTTTCAAAATGCAAAATCATATAATCATTTCCATTTTGTATTTCTATTGTCTGTACCCTACTCCCATTAATCTGAATGATCTTGCAGTTTGTAAGCACACTTTGAGAAGATCCCCACACATTTACAGTTGCAAGAAAAAGTATGTGAACCCCTTGGGATTACGTGGAGTTTTGCATGAATTGGGCATAAAATGTGCTCTGAACGTCATCTAAGTCACAATAGAAGAACACAGTCTGCTGAACATAATACTACACAAACATTAGATGTTGCCATGGTTTAATTGCACATAACATGTAAACATTCACAGTGCAGGGAGGAAAAAGTATGTGAACCTTTGGACTTAATAACTGGTTGACCCTCCTTTGGCAGCAATAACCTCAACCAAACGTTTCCTGTAGTTGCAGATCAGACCTGCACAACGATCTGGAGTAATTTTGGACCACTCCTCTTCACAAAACTGTTTCAGTGTAGCAATATTCTTGGGATGTCTGGTGTGAATCGCTCTCTTAAGGTCATGCCACAGGTCATGCCACAGCATTTCAATCGGGTTGAGGTCAGGACTCTGTGTGGGCCACTCCAGAAGGCGTATTCTGTGCTGTTGCAGCCATTGTTTTGTTGAATTACTTGTATGCTTTGGGTCATTATCCTGTTGCATCACCCATCCTCTGCGGAGCTTCAGTTGGCGGACAGATGGTCGTACGTTTTCCTGCAAAATGTCTTGATAAACTCTGCAATTCATTTTCCCATCAATGACAACAATCCGTCCAGGCCCTGAGGCAGCAAAGCAGCCCCAAACCATGATGCTCCCTCCACCATGTTTTACAGTGGGGATGAGGTTTTGATGTTGGTGTGCTGTGCCTTTTTTTCTCTACACATAGTGTTGTGTGTTCTCCCCAAACAACTCAATCTTGGTTTCATCTGTCCACAGTATATTTGCCAGTAGTGCTGTGGAACATCCAGGTGCTCTTTTGCAAACTTCAAACGTGCTGCAATATTCTTTTTGGACAGCAATGGCTTCCTCCGTGGTGTCCTCCCATGTATTCCATTCTTGGTTAATGTTTTCCTTATTGTAGATGTGTCAACAAAAATGTTAGCATGTGCCAGAGATTTCTGTAGGTCTTTAGCTGACACTCTGGGATTCTTCTTTACCTCATGCAGCATTCTGCGCTGTGCTCTTGCAGTAATTTTTACAGGACGACCACGCCTAGGGAGAGTAGCAACAGTGCTAAACTTTCTCCATTTGTAGACAGTCTGTCTTACCGTAGACACATGAACATCAAGGCTTTTGGAGATACTTTTGTAACCCTTTCCAGCTTCATGCAAGTCAACAATTCTTGATCGTAGGTCTTCTGAGAGCTCTTTTCTGCGAGGCATGGTTCACATCAGACAGTGCTTCTTGAAACCAGTAAACCCAAAACAGGTGTGTGTTTTTTAAGGGCAGGACAGCTGTCAGCAACACATCCAATATCATCACACTGATTGGAGTCAAGGTTGGCTCACTCCTGGCTCCAATTAGCTCTGGGAGAAGTCATTAAACTAGGGCCTCACATACTTTTTCCTCCCTGCACTGTGAATGTTTACATGTTATGTGCAATTAAACCATGGCAACATCTAATGTTTGTGTAGTATTATGTTCAGCAGACTGTGTTCTTCTATTGTTGTGACTTAGATGACGTTCAGAGCACATTTTATGCCCAATTCATGCAAAACTCCACGTAATCCCAAGGGGTTCACATACTTTTTCTTGCAACTGTACCTCCTTGAATTCTGAGACACCTATTCTCTGTGCCCTGTGAGTAGGCACTTCTGTGTCACACATTTCAAAAAGCCTGCCTTCAGAACTACAGAGGTGATGAGGGGGGGAGTTTCAGAAAAAGAAGTCAGTAAAGGAATCACTGCTTGCAGACAGCAAAGTACCATGGGATGTGTAGTCCTTAGAAATTAAAAGTAATGATTAAAAGATCGGTTTCTGTGATTAATGTGGTAAGTTTGGAAAGGTAAATGACAGGGACTGGCCAGGTCACCAAGTACCATGGGAAGACTGTACTCTCGAGGTCTATGCATAGATTACTTCCCTGTTGTCCCAAATTACTAATTTGTTTGTGTTAAAATCAGTTTGGGGAGTAGGGGTGTAGTTTGGATGGATTTGGGACTCACTTAATGTTCAGATGATTTGATCTGTTTTCTCAGCTTTCTTCTTACTATGGACACGTGGTTTGCCCACATGTCCTATCTCTGCACCTAGTGTTATTTTTTTCCTGACATATTCTTGATATGTTGTATACTTACCCATATGGAAGAAAAATATATTTGAAATATATTTTAAAAATATTCTTCCCAAATTTATTGCCATATATTTGAAATAGTACAATTTTGGCTATATATATATATATATATATATATATATATATATATACTGCATGTTGAAATGCGTTTTTATTACAAAATATATGACAAATATTTTTAAAAATACATTTCAAATATACTGTATGTCTTTAAAAATACAAATCTACATTTTTGGTATGCATTTACAAATATATATAAAAATATATGTTAAAATTACTTTTTTTATGTGTTAAAAATAAATCTGAATAATATATTTAAAAACAAATTTTAAAAAAATATATTTTTTAAATATAGTCTTTAGATTTATTTTAACATATAAAAAGTAATTTTAACATATTTTTACATATATTTGTAAATGCATACCAAAAATGTAGATTTGTATTTTTAAAAACATGCAGGATATTTGAAATGTATTTTTAGAAATATTTTTCATATATTTTGTAATAAAAACGCATTTTAACATGCACTATATATATATATATATTGAAATATATTTTGAAATATATTGAATATGGCCAAAATTGTAGTATTTCAAATATATGGCAATATATTTGGGAAGAATATTTTTAAAATATATTTTAAATATATTTTTCTTCCATGTGGGTATTCTGGCTTTGTTTATATAATTTTAGAGCTGTATGTTATATCTCCCTGAGGAAGCGGGGTATTGTCCTGCGAAACGCGTCGGAGAAAGATCAGTGAAAGATCTTGAGGAAATTATGTCAACTATGCTAGTTATGTCCTAGATTGTAAGCTCGAAAGAGCAGGGCCCTCAATCCCGTCATGTTTTGCATTGTATTGGTATTGTTCTGTCACATGTTCTGTCCCCCTTTGTAATGTACAGAGCTGAGCGAACTATTGGCGCTTTATAAATACTGTATAATAATAATAATAATAATGTCATCTAGGGATATTTTCTGCAATGTTATGGAATAACCCTGTTACTATGCACAAGCTACACATGTCTTTTAACATGAGCTATGCAAATGCTCAAACATTTTTACCACAACTTGTAGCTTTTTTCAGTTAGGGTCTATGTGCTTTTCAGTGTCTTGTTAATAAGGGGTGTGGCACCAGTAAAATCCATTAACAAGGGGTGAGGCCATTGGACATATAGGTCTCCGTCTCCCCTGTCTTCCAGTCCTGGTCATCATCATTGTCTGTGTTGCTGCTATCAGGAGGAGTGTAGGGAATTAGCTTGAATCATCATCAATCACTGGGGATTCTACTACTAGTTTTTGACTTTTCAAGGCTACATTATACTTCCCATTCAATCCCACTATCAGAAAAAGTAACAAGCCGAAGCAGGGTTGTCAGACTGTTACAATTATTTTAAAAATCAACCTGAACCTAGCAACTGATAAGTATTTTATAGTTGTTCCTATAAATGATAATCTTGTGTAGAAGTGTTATTTCTAGCCCAAGGCAGTCCATATTTGATATGCAGGAGGAGACGGAAGGTTAGCAAGGTCTTATTCTACACTGGCGGGAACCTACATGACCCGCATCGAAGTTCACAGCACAGCTATCTAGTGATTGCTACTACAGAAGACGATATGTTAGTTGCCAGTTCTGTTTAGAATATTGCTGCAGAAGATAATGAGGGGGAAACATCACCCGCAGCTGGAGCTGTGAGGTCTGGATGGTGACTCAGTCCTGCGCTCATTATGAGATTCGCAATTCATGTCACCACCGCTGAGTGGAATGTTCAAAACATTTCTGAATACATTACACAAGCATCTTTATTTTCTGCTCTGGCAAAGGTTGTCAGGGAAAGATTGAATATAAATGCAGTCTTACACAGGGCACAAGGATATGTCCTTCCACGAAGTTACATGAGGTTATGCTGTACACCATTCTACTGGCAGTCTAAAGTACACTAACATTAAAGTGATATTAAAAGTATTTTTTTTTTGTTTATAAATAACAAACATATTATACTTACCTGCTCTATGCAGTGGTTTTGCACAGAGCAACCCGATCCTTCTTTTCTTGGGTCCCCCACCGGCGCTCCTGGCCCCTCCCTAGCTGAGTGCCCCCAGAGCAAGCAGCTTGCTCCTGAGCCCCTGCTCTGTATGTCCAGTCACACACAAATCTATGGCTCGACCCTGCCCCCTCTCACTTCTCATTGGTTCATCTGCTGTGATTGACAGCAGCAGGAGCCAATGGCTCCTGCTGCTGTCTCAGCCAGTAAAGAAGGAGACAGCAAACCCAAAATACTCTTGTGTTTGGGAATGGACTCAACATAGGCTATAACCACATCTTGAATGTCCTGGAAAGTGCATGCCTTGCTACCCTCAAAGGACCAGAGAAGTCCAAATGCACTGGATGCAAAGAAAACAGAGGGCAAACCGGCCTAGTGCATTACCTTAAAAAACATTTGTTGATAGAAATAATAGGTATTGTATTCACAAATAACAATAATGTCAAAGGCACATCAGAGCCAACCCTCTGCGGAAGAGGCAAGTCTTCGAAACGCTTTAGTCTGTTGGAAGTCCAGGGTTCCCATTGCAGACAGTTACATAGTGTGGATTGGACAGTGCTGTTCTTTCATGATGTGCCATTGACATTATTGTCATTTGTGAGTACAATACCTATTATTTCTATCAATAAATGTTTTTTAAGGTAATGCACTAGGTCGGTGCCCCCTCTTTTTGTTTTCTTTATATCCAGTAAAGAGATAGAGTTCCTGGAGAGTCGAGGCTCTTGTGCACATCGCTGGATCACAATGGGGCTCAGGTAAGTATTAGGGGGGCTGAGGGGACTGCTGCACACAAAAGGTTTTTTTACCTTCATGCATAGGATGTATGAAGCTAAAATAAAAACCTTGCGCCTTTACAAACACTTTAAATCAAATACATTCCAACTATTTGAAAAAATCCTTCCTTCAATTTTATCCCATTTTTCCATTTTTTTCCATTTCTTCCCCTTTTTTTCATCTCTCCCCTTCTTTATTGCTAGGAACACAAAGCAAATAAAGTGTGCCTGAGGGACAGTTACCCCCTGAGGGACAATTGTGGCAAAAATTATACCCCCTGTCCCTTCAAGTGAATAGGACCATGCCGTAACAGCCTTGCAAAAGGGTCTTGGATTCTTCAATCAAGCTGTTTTTTCCCCTACCTTTGACTTTATTGAGGGCATTGTGGCCCACCTTTGTGGGTGGACAGTATTTCAGTTGGTAATCTGGTGGTATGATACAGATGCTTGGTGTTTGAGTCCTGGAGACTGAGCATTTTCTTTTCTGTTAGGGTCAATTTTGGTTTATTGGTCTGCTTAAATAAAGGTTACACTATCATAATCAGTTTAAGTTTGGTTGTCTTGTGTTTTATTTATTTAATTTGGAATGGTATTGGCTTGGTTGTTTGAGGGTTGTACAAGCCTATGCTCCACTCTCCTTTCTAGTTAATTTCCCTGTTCCCCAGACTTGCTTTCTGCCTTGCTACTCCTGTTTTCCTCTGTTACATCATTATGCCCTCTTCCTTCCTTGCATCCTTCCTCTGCCCCTCTTTCTCCATTCCTACTTTGCCCCATACTCCTATTTCCTTCATATTTTACTACCTTCCTCTCTTTCTTCTTTCCTTCCTTGTCCTGTCACCATATTAGCCACATTCCTTTCTCCCTTCCTTTTCTTTCTATTTTCCTTCCTTGCTCCATCACTGTTTCCTGCCTATCTTGCTACATTCCTCTTCCTCTATTTTTTCATTTCTTCTTTGCCTTCCTCTTCTTTCTTATTTGCCTTGCTACATTCCTCTTGATCCCTTTCAATTCAATCCTTCCTTTTTTACTTACCTGTGTCCTTCCTCTGCCCCCTTCCTCCATTCCTACTTTGTTCCTTCGCCCTTTTTTCTGCTTTCCCTACTACCTTCCTCTTACTCTTTTTCTTCATTAGTTCATGCCTTCCTTTCTAACTTCCTCTTCTTTTCCTTCTTCATTGCTTCCTTGTTTCATTTCCTACCCTACTTTCTACCTTCCCCTTCCCTTCTTTCTACATTCCTTCCTTGTCCCATCACCTTATTCCTGCCTTCCTTGCTACCTTCCTCTTCCTTTCTTTCTCCATTCCTTCCTTGGTCCATCACCCTCTTTCTAGACTATTTCTAGATCTTGCTACCTTCCTTCTCTTCTCTTTTTTATCTCTTCCATGCCTCTCCTTTCTTTCTAGCTACATTCCTCTAGCCATCTTCCCTGTTCCCTTTCAGTTTTCTCCTTTCTTCGTTCATCCCCTCCTTGCCTCCTTCCTTCTTTTAATCCTACCCCCCTTCCTTCCCACTTTTCCTCCATTCCTTCCTTGCGCCATCACCCCATTTCCTGCCTTCCCTACTACCTTTTTCTTCTTTTTTCCTTCCTCAAATCTTTACTTGTCATATCTCCCCATTTCTTACCTTTCTTACTACTGTCCTCTTTCTCTATTCTTTCCTTGTTCCTTCACTCTATTTCCTGCCTTTCTTATGTAATCAGTTGCTGTGCTAAGGACATCTGTGCTGCAGTGCTTTCTGTGCTCCCAATGGAACTTCAGCTGAATGGATAACACTATCTTTCTTCCATCCACCGGGAGGAGCTGAAAAGTGGAAGGAGCTGAAGAGACTTGATGGTTGGCAGCACTGAACCATGGGAGATGAATTTTGGGTAAGAAACTTTGCTCTTTCAGTCTATGGATGATTGGACAACAATTCCAAATGTGAGCCAGGTATAAAGAGAGAGAGGGGTATTTTTCACAAGCTAAATACCAAGGGATTGTCTTTGCTGAAAAGAGACCAAGGTGTGCCCATTGCAGCTCCTGTGTGTGCATCATCCACAGTTCACGGTGGGTACTTACCAATGAGGTTTAAGTATATTAACAAGTTCTATGTTATAAAATTGGTGGTTATGACTGATTACAGTGCTGTGATTGCTATATGATGTTATTATTTATGTACATTTTGTTCTAGACTTTGTATAACGAGATCCAAGGCCCTGAGGAAGCGGTTTTCTGCGAAACGCATCAGCACATAAAAATAAGACCTTAGGAACAGATATATAGCTAAAAGAGAAGCAATATTCATAGTCTTTTATGATGGTTGTCTGTGAGGTATGTATATAGCAATAATAAAATATGTTTTTATGCATTGATACTCTTTTTTTGTTATACCTCGTAGGTACACTTAGAGTCCCAATTTCATATTGATGTGGATATATTCAGGAGGAGCTGATAAGTAGAAGGAGTTGAAGAGACTTGATGGTTGGCAGCACTGAATCATGGGAGATGAACATTGGGTAAGAAATTTTGTTATGGCACTGTATGTATGACTGGACAACAATTCCAAATTCAAGCCAGGTATAAAGAGAGAGAGCGATATTTTTCACAGGCTGAATACCAAGGGACTTTCTTTGCTGCGAAGAGACCAAGGTGTGCACATTGCAGCTCCTGTGTGTGCATCAACCTGCCACAAACCTGCAAACATTTGCTGAGGACCGGAGTCACTCTAAGCCAGGGGTGTCAAACATGTGGCCCTCCAGCTGTTGTGAAACTACAAGTCCCATCATGCCTCTACCTTTGGGAATCATGCCTGTAACTGTCAATCTTGCAATGCCTCATGGGACTTGTAGTTTGGAAACAGCTGGAGGGCTGCCAGTTTGACACCTGTGCTGACATCTGAACAGTGAGACCCTTGTTGCTGTATTGCTGGGACTAGTGTGAGGATACTGCTGTCCCTGTACTCCTGTGTACCACTGTAAATACTGGGCCCCAGCGCTAGGCAGAACTAGGGATAAAGATTGCTTACTGAGATTGCTGCTTTACAAGAACTTTGCCGATTGTCCATATTAAGAGGTACCCTTTTAGGGAGTTTTAAATGTAATTGCAGCCAATCATATAGAGTCTACTATAATATAGATAAAGCATACTGTTTCCAGAGGAGTTATCACAGTATTGATTATCATTGCTGTTCCTATTTTCTAATGCGCTTACTTGCTGATTTTGTGGATTATCAGGTTTACTCTAATTTAGCTGCATAGACCTCCATTTTATACTGCTGTAGCCTAGAGAACCTATTTTCTAGTGAACTGTGATTGACCTAATCCTGTACTTACTCATTTATATGCATACTGCTATTTACTGCAACCTGTAACAATATATTGGGTTCATTTTCTACTGACCAGTCTAATGTTTGCTTTTTAATACAGAACCTTAGCTGTGTGCAGGGTATCTACAGTAGATATAAAACGTCTACACACTCCTGTTAAAATGTCAGGTTTCTGTGATGTAAAAAAATTACACAATGATAAATCATTTCAGAACTTTTTCCACCTTTAATGTAACCTATAAACTGTACAACTCAGTTAAACAACAAACTGAAATCTTTTAGGTGGAGGGAAGTAAATATAAAAAACTAAAATAATATGGTTGCATAAATGTGCACACCCTTAAACTAATACTTTGTTGAAACTCCTTTTGATTTTATTCCAGCACTTAGTCTTTTTGGGTATGAGTCTATCAGCATGGCACATCTTGACTTGGCAATATTTGCCCATTCTTCCTTGCAAAAACACTCCAAATCTGTCAGATTGCGAGGGCATCTCCTGTGCACAGCCCTCTTCAGATCACCCCACATATTTTCCATTGGATTTAGGTCTGGGCTCTGACTGAGATATTCCAAAACTTTAATCTTCTTCTGGTGAAGCCATTCCTTTTTTGATTTGGATGTGTTTTGGGTTATTGTCATGCTGAAAGTTCCTCTTCATGTTCAGCTTTCTATCAGAAGCCTGAAGATTTTGTGCCAACATTGAATGGTATTTGGAACTGTTTATAATTCCCTCTACCTTGACTAAGGCCCCACTTCCAGCTGAAGAAAAACAGCCCCAAAGCATGATGCTACCACCACCATGCTTCACTGTGGGTATGGTGTTATTTTGGTGATGTGCAGTGTTGTTTTTGTGCCAAACATAAGTGTGCACACCCTTAAACTAATACTTTGTTGAAGCACCTTTTGATTTTATTCCAGCGCTCTTTTTGGGTATGAGTCTATCAGCATGGCACATCTTGATTTGGCCATATTTGCCCACTCTTCCATGCAAAAACACTCCAAATTTGTCAGATTGCGAGGGCATCTCCTGTGCACAGCCCTCTTCAGATCACCCCACAGATTTACCATCTGGTTCAGGTCTTGGCTCTGGCTGGGCTATTCCAAAACTTTCTTCTGGTGAAGCTATTCCTGTGTTGATTTGGATGTATGCTTTGGGTCGTTGTCATGCTGAAAGATGAAGTTCCTCTTCATGTTCAGATTTCTAGCTGAAGCCTGAAGGTTTTGTGCCAATATTGACTGTTATTTGGAACTGTTCATAATTCCCTCTATCTTGACTAAGGCCCCAGTTACAGCTGAAGAAAAATAGCCCCAAAGCATGATGTTGCCACCACCATGCTTCACTGTGGGTGTGGTGTTCTTTTGGTGATGTGCAGTGTTATTTTTGCACCAAACATATCTTTTGGAATTATGGCCAAAAAGTTCAACCTTGGTTTCATCAGACCAGAACACATTTTCCCACATGCTTTTGGGAGACTTCATATGTGTTTTTGCACAATTTAGCTGGGCTTGGATGGTTTTATTTGTAAGAAAAGGCTTCCGTCTTGCCACTCTACCCCAGATATTCCTGCAGCTCCTTTAATGTTGCTGTAGGCCTCTTGGCAGCCTGCCAGACCAGTTTTCTTCTGGTCTTTTGAGCGCTTTTGGAGGGATGTCCAGTTCTTGGTCATGTCACTGTTCCGTCATGTTTTCTCCACTTGATGATGACTGTCTTCACTGTGTTCCATGGTATATCTATTGCCTCAGAATTTATTTTGTACCGTTCTCCTGACTGATACCTTTTAATAATGAGATCCCTCTGATGCTTTGGAAGCTCTCTCTATTTTGGGTTAATCAGAGGCAATTTAAAGTCCAGTTCTGGGAGAGCGTGCCCTCCCGAATGCCCCCAGCGGCACACTTGGTGATCTCCTTGATCGCTGTGTCCTACTAACACAGCTGATCACGTGATGTGGTAAAAAGCCAATCACAGCGGCCTTTTACCATGTGATCAGCTGTGTCCAATGACACAACAGATCACCGGGTAAATGCAGTTGCCGGTTGTTGGCTGCACTTTCCTCACACTGTTACAGCGTGAGGAAAGTACTGCCGATAACCAGCAATTGTCAGAAAACAGATTGGCACTCATGATCAAGGCAGTGATGATCAGTGCCCTGATGATCAGTGCCCAGCAGTGCCACTCACAAGTGCCATCCACCTGTGCCCAGCGGTGCCATCCAGCTATGCCCAGCAGTGCCACCCACCAGTGCCCAGCAGTGCCACTCACTAGTGCCACCCACCTGTGCCCAGCGGTGCCATCCAGCTATGCCCAGCAGTGCCACCCACCAGTGCCCAGCAGTGCCACTCACCAGTGCCACCCACCTGTGCCCAGCAGTGCCACGCACCAGTACCCAGCAGTGCTCTCCATCAGTGATACCCTGCAGTATCACCCATCTGCACCCAGCAGTGCCACCAGTCAGTGCCAAGCAGTGCTGCCAGTCAGTGTCACCCATCAGTGACCATCAGTGCTGCCCATTAATGCCGCCTATCAGTGCCCATCATTGCTGTATATCAGTGCAGCATCATCAGTGCCGCCTATCAGAGCCGCCTATAAGTGCCCATCAGTGCTGCCTGACCATGCCACCTCATCAGTGCCACCTATTAGTGCTACCTATCAGTGCAGCCTCATCAATGCACATCAGTGAAGGAGAAAAATTACCTGTTTGCAAAATTTTACAATAAAAACAAAGAAAAACCTTTTTTTTCCCCAATTTTTTTGCTCTTTTTTTTGTATATAGCGTAAAAAATAAAACACCCAGTGGTGATTAAATACAACCAAAAGAAAGCTTTATTTGTGTGAAAAAAAGTATAAAAATTTCATATGGGTACAGTGTTGCATGACTGCGCAATTGTCAAAGTGCAACAGCGCTAAAAGCTGAAAATTGGCCTGGGCAGGAAGGGGGTATAAGTACCCGGTAGGCAAGTGGTTAACATGATTTTGAATGTGATTGCTTAATTCTGAACACAGCTACAACCCCAGTTATAAGAGGGTGTGCACACTTATGCAACCACATTATTTTAGGTTTTTTATGTTTACCTCCCCCCCTAAAAGATTTCAGTTTGTTTTTCAATTGAGTTGTACAGTTTATAGGTCACATTAAAGGTGGAGAAAGTTCTGAAATGATTTATCTTTGTCTCATCTTTTTACACCACAGAAACCTGACATTTTAACAGGGGTGTGTAGACTTTTTATATCCACTGTATATTTGTGCTCTCAGTAACAGTGCAGTATCCATTTGCTTAACTTGGCGTGTCAGTGGGGCTGAGGTTGTTCTCAAAGAAGAGGCCTCCTTCTTCTTTCCGTTCTTTGTTGCTACCTTTGTCGGGTCCTCTTTCTCCATTCCTTCCTTTCTTGTTTCCTCGCTGCCTATTCTTCCATGCATTTTATCAAAATGGAAACTTAAATGTATAATGGTGTAGCCAGGTGCATGGACCGAGAGAGATAGAGTTAAGGCACTGTGCTGCAGCTGTTCTCTATGCCCTCACTGACCTGTTCATGCTGGATCTAGTAACATTGTCTGCCTCCTACCAGCAGGGGGAGTAGACAAGTTAACAGAGCTCCATTACTTGTACACTGGTCACATTGGACTGAGGGAGTTGAAGTCCTAAATTGGAGCCATGCTGAGAAATCTTATGGACCATTGGACTGCAGTATACATAAGAAGACAGTGTGAGGGAGGATGAATTTTCCTGGCTGAAATCCTAGGAACTTCCTCTTTTGCCGCACAGAGACCAGATTGAGCACACCTGCCTTTCTGGGTATGTACCCACCTGACACAAGACCATAAGCTGAGCCTGAGATCGAGGTACTGTGTACTGGGTACCAGAGGGAGAGTGCACCAGAGTGCACAGAGGCTCAAGACTAAATTATTGGTGGTAAACTGTCCTTTGCTGAAAAGAGATCACAGTGCTGTATACCTGTGGGCAGAGGACTAGAGCCATTGCAGACAGATCCTTAGAAAATCTGAACAAAGGCAACCAAAAGGCCAGCAAAAATGACCTCATGGGCTTCGGTCTGTTGGAGCATAGATGAGTATTTGTGCCTTTATTTACACTTTAAATAAAGTTATAAGTGCCCAAGAGGCAATCAGATATTCCCTGGAACAACTTTACCTATAAATGTTAGCATCCAGTTACTGTATATTCTGCGTATTTAGGAAACAATCCAGGCCATTTTTAAAGCAATCCAGCTGGCCAGAACCAACTCTTGAGGGAGTCTATTCCACATTTTCAGAGATCTCACTGTGGAGAAACCTTTTCGTTTTTTGGAGATTAAATCTCTTTTCCTCCAGATGTAAAGAGTGCCCCCTTGTCCTCTATGATGACCTCAGGGTGGATGACTCTACACCAAGTTCAGTATATGAACCACCGATGTATTTATACATGTTGATCATATCCCCCCTTAATCTCCTCTTCTCAAGAGAGAATAAATTCAGTTCCTCTAATCTTTCCTCATAGCTGAGCTCCTCCATGTCTCTTATCAGTTTGGTTGCCCTTCTCTGTACTTTCTCCAGTTCTCCAATGTTCTTTTTGTGAATTGGTGCCCAAAACTGAACTGCATATTCCAGATGAGGTGTTACTAATTTGTACCGGGGTAATATGATATCTCTCTCTCTGGAGTCTATACCTCTATTAATACAAGAGAGGATTTTGCTCACTTTAGAATCCACAGCTTGGCATTCCATGCCATTATTAAGCTTATGATCTACCAGAACCCCCAGATCCTTCTCCACCATTGATTCCCCCAGTTGTACCCCCCCCCCCCAGTATGTACGATGCATGCATATTCTTAGCCCCTAAGTGCATAACCTTACATTTATCAACATTAAACCTCATTTGCCACATAGTTGCCAAATTAAACAGTGCATTGAGGTTGAGTGCTTGTAAGTTGGAGACATCCTGTAAGGACGTTATTCCACGGCACAGCTTGGTGTCACCTGAAAAGACTGAAATTGGATTTTCAATCCCAGACCCTATATCGTTTATATTAAAAAGTAATGGTCCCAACACTGAACCTTGGGGTACACCACTGATGACCCCAGACCATTCAGAGTATGAATCATTAACCAGTACTCTCTAAATACGATCTTTTAGCCAGTTTTCTATCCATTTGCATACTGATTTTTCCAAGCCTGTAGACTTTACCTTACACATTAGTCATGTTTGGGGAACTGTGTCACACGCTTTTGCAAAATCCAAGTATACCACCGCCACCCCTCTGTCCAAGGTTTTGCTCACCTCCTCATAAAAAGAAATCAGATTTGTTTGATAACTTCTGTCTTTCATGAATCAATGCTGTCTGTTGCTTAAAATATTTATTTCCAGCAAGAACTCATCTATGTGATCTTTTAATAAACTCTCCAGTATCTTCCCAACTATAGAAGTTAAACTAACAGGTCTATAATTACTTGGTAAAGATTTTGATCCCTTTTTAAACATAGGCACCACATTGGCCTTACCCCAATCCAGTGGTATTATGCCAGTCATTAAAGAGTCCCTAAAATCTTAAGGACCCGTGGGTGTATGCCATCCGGTCCAGGTGCTTTATTCACCTTTATTCTGTCTAAATATTTCTGGATCATATCAATTGTGAGCCAATGTGGATCATCTGGAGCTGTGTCAATACCATGCCCATTATGGACAAGAGCTCCCCCATGCTCCTTTGTACACACAGAGCTGAAGAAGGTATTTAATAAATTTGTCTTCTCTTTGTCCCCAGTCACCCACTCTAGATTATTTTGTAAAGGGCCTACATGCTCGGTCCTGACCTTTTTACTATTAATATATTTGAAGAATTTTGAAGGGTTTGTCCTGCTGTCTTTTGCAATCTGTCTGTTTTCGATTTATTTGATTTTCTTTTTACATATTATTTTATATTCTTTGTAATGTGTAAACGATGATAGCGGTCCTTCATTTTTATATTTAATCTGGCTGAAAAAAGACAAACGTCCATCCAGTACAACCATTACAAAAAAAAGTTATAATCCTATGCCACATAGGTTTGATTTTTAGCCTTTTAAACTTGTTGCCCATGGGAATATATTTTGCAGAGTGTTCACATACAGTCTTTTTTGAAGAACTTCCATTTCTGTGTTGTGTTCATCAATGGCAATATTCCCTACAAGTCTAAGTCTTGGAGAGCAGCGCTCAGCCTTGGAAAATTTGCTCTCTTACAATTGAGCATTTTTATTTTTCCCGTATGTGCTTGTTGTTTACAGCTAACAATAAATGAAATCATGTTATGGTCACAGCTACCCAGATGTTCTTTTATATGGGCATTAGTAATATGCTCTCTTATGGTTTGAGATTACCAGTTCCAGCAGAGCATCATTCCTAGTTGAGGCCTCTAGGAACTGTACCATAAAATTGTCCTTTAGCAGGTTTATACATTTTTGCCATTTAACTGTTCCTGCAGTGCCATTACTCCAGTCAATTTCCAGGTAGTTATTATCTCCTATTATTATCACTGTCCCAGCCCTTTCGATCTGTGCAAAGAGTTGAGTCTCCACCTCCTCATTAACACCGATTGGCCTATAACAAACTCCAATGATTACCTGTGTAGTACTCACCCCCATGTGCAGTTCCACCCATAATACTTCAGCCTCATCACACTCTGCATCAACTAGGTCCTATTCACATTTGCTCTGAAATCACTTCTCACATAGAGACAGACAGACACCACCACCTTTCCTTTTTACCCTGTCTCAAGTGTGGCCAATCAAGTGTGATTTTCTGGGGCTTCAGGTCTTATATAAGGAGCGTGGTTAAGCATGTGGGCGTGCCCCTGATGACATTACCTGTGACAAAATGCATAGGGTGGAGCCACGTACACACGCTACTGCGCATGCGGAATCAGCCATTTTGGAAACAGGGAAATTTTGATTTTTTTGCCTATCAATGCCTAATGATGTTTGCTTTCATGTGAGTGCAACCATACTTTAAATAAATGTTGTCTTAATGGTTTTACCCTATGTGAAGCACTCTTTTTTTACACGTTTCCTACTACGAGTCTGAACCTTATCCTGAGTGGTGTAGCTACCCTAATTAAGGTCCACTGTTTGGAAGGCCTTTACTTGCTCTCTTGGTGATCTGGAGTAGGATCCGATTGTCCGGCTTTCTGGGTTGATTATAACAAAACCTGATTGACCACTCTTAACAGAGGGTCATGCCTTTCTGGTAAGCCTTTCGTATGAGTGGTTGGTGGCACAACTGTCCTTGGATTTCCTTTTTTTCATCACAGCCTTTGGGGACTTTTTCTTTATTTTTGGATGGACTATTTTTTATGACACATTTTTCACTAATTTGTCACTTTATTAAGCGCTGCACGTTATGTATATAGTGCAGTTACATTACAATCCAATACAAGAGAGTTAAAGTGGTTGTAAAGGCTCCCAGTTTATTACCTTCATGTATTCTCAATCTGAGCTCAATCTTGATCCAGTGATGTGCACAAGAGCCTAGGCTGTCCTGAGTCTCTCCCTCCTCATTGGTTGAGATAGCAGTGGGAGCCATTGACTCCCACTACTGTCAATCCTATCCAGTGAGCCAATGAGGAGAGAGCAGGGAGGCCTGCTTGGGTGCTCCCATAGCAAGCTGCTTGCTGTGGGGGCACTTAGCAGGAGGGAGGGACCAGGAGAGCCAGCGGGGGACCTGAGAAGAGGAGAATCAGGGCTGCTCTGTACAAAACCACTGCACAGAGAAGGTAAGTATGACAGGTTTGTAAAGGTAGAATTTGAAAAAAAAATAATAACTTTAAGCTGGCCATAGATGAACTGATATTCAACCAGTTTACCAGGGACCGGCCAAATGTTGATCCATATATGGCTGTGCTCAACAGAAATCAATCTAACTATCAACTTTTGTCGAACCAGAATTTTATTAAATTTTCATTTGATCAGCGGCTGCATTGCTGTTCAATGCATTCCTCATTTGTGTGTACAGGGGATCTGATCATTCGGCCAGCCTTGGGATAGCCCTGTTTGTGAGAGTTTACAATCTAAAAGGGAGGGGTAATGATATACAATGTAATATCTAGGAAGGGATGAGTTGAAGGGGAGAATTTAATTTCAGTTTTTAGGTATCACAGCACTTGTATGCTTCCTTTAGCTCCTAGATTGTAATCACCTTCTAGAGGTCCTTGTGTTCCTCTTTCTTAATATAGACCTGCAATGTGTCTCTAACCTTCATTGAGAGCATCACAAGTAATAATCATACAGCGGAGTTAATAAAGGGAGACAAGAGGGATACGAGGGCACAGTCTCACAATTGCTGTTCTCATGTCTGCTGTATAATGTTCCAGTCAAAGTTTCTAGTCATTTTCCTTTATTATATTTATTATATTTATTTTGCTCAAAGTCTCATATACACGATGTACACATTGTACATAAACAGCCTCCTATGAAATATTTATGTAATATTATGTTAATAATAGCTATATTTTAAACTAAGGGGCCATGGTGCAAGGCACAGCATCATTTTACAGGCAGAGTTGCTTAGAAAGTGATTTTAATAAACCGGTGCCTAGGGGGATATTCCATTGCGAGGATCTAAGTGGAGATATCTGAACAACAACGGAGCAGCTGTTCTCCATGCATGAAAACCTCTGTCGAATTTACCAGTGAGATAGCATAAAAAGTATAAGTCAAGCCAAAAGTTTTGCCCAACTCTGGCCAAATAAACACCTATCCCCCAATGCAAGCGGCAGAACAATAAAAACAAAAATTTACTTACCCAATCCTCCACTTCTCCCCACAGCTAGACCATTCCCTGCAACTTCTGCACCCCGTGCTCTCGGGTCCTAACATGATCAAGGGTCTACAGTACTGTTCAGGATGTGAGGACGCCAAGGAACAATCCACCCCTGGATTGTATAGGGACCACCTCTTACTGGGGGAGCGGAAGATCAGGTAAGCCAATGTGATGTCATACTTCCCAGGAATCTTCATGGGCATTTTTTTGTTTTCCTCTGGAGGAGGGGCTTTCTCAGCTAAGCACACCCAGCTGCATGCATGCCTGTGCTAAGGGTAGATGGATTTTAGTAAGTAAATGCTAAATGATTCTCTTAGATTGCAAGCTCCAAGGGGCAGGGCCCTTCTAACACTCTTGAATTGAACTGTATTGGTGCTGTGAGGGGCGGACTGACCATTTGGAAACTCGGGCACTGCCCGAGGGCCCGGGGTCAGTAGGGGGCCCCATGAGACGCCCCTGGTACCTTTTTCATAGGCTTTTTTGAGTTTGGGCAAGAACACGGGCCCCATGATCCCCTATTGCCCGGGGGCCCCATGAGTTGTCAGTCCGCCCCTTGCCCCGCTTACCCCCTCCCCCCCACTACTGTGCTCCCTGCTGCAGATTTGAGACAGCACTGGGATTCTACATTTCTCTGTGCAGGTTCAATCCCCCACTCACCCCCCCACCCCTGCATCTGTGTAAGGGTGGCTATGTATACTTTCCCGCCTGCTACTTTCTCCACACTCCCTCCTGCAGTGGCGGATTGGTACTAATCAGAGGGAAGGAGAGCAAGAGCCAACAAGACAATAGACACATCTGACAGAGGACTTGCATGAAGATTCAAGAGGATCATGGGTACAAAGGTTCTTAACTGAGCATTGCACAAATTGATCAAGATTGGGACCAATCTATAAAGGGGAGCAAATCTATTGTCGGTGTCTTCCATTGAGAGACCAGAGCCAAGGAGAGATGCTGAGTGGACCTGCTGCTGAACCTGTCCACCTAGATCAGGGAGAGGAGATGGACCTGCTTCCGAGACTGCAAAGCTGTCCCAGAGACTGAGCCTGAGAGAGAGTCGCTGCATTTTCAGGACAGGAGCTGAGAGACTACACCCTGTGTGAGAATCTGTGCTGAGAGACTGAAGCACTGAGACCTGCCGTCTCGAACCTGCTGATCGCCAAGCCATTAGGACCAGATTAGCTGAGCTACACACCATAAACTCTAGCCACATACAGTTAACGCCATAGAGACTGCTCTTACCCATCCGCTGATCTACATTCACCACTAACACTCTTAAGAGGGACGATACATCACCCACAGAAAGGCCCCACTGAAAGCCAGCCAATGTTAACTATCAGACACCAGGTACTTTCATCCACCTTCAGGAGTACCCCTACACTAAAATGCATATGCTTACCTGCTATTCGGGTCATATACACAGCTCAAAATAATTAACACTTTGGGGAAAAATATGCTGGATATCTATACTGATATGGACTGGGTAATGTGTTAGTAAAGTAAGGAGGACTGAATTCAAAGACACCCTGAAAATCAAAATGGAAATATGATGCAGCAGGCTAGTCCATTTTGCTGAAATTTTATTGCAGCAACTCAAAATGGTACTCAGTAGTTTGTATGGCACCCACGTGCTTGTATTCATGCCTGACAACATCGGGGCATGCTCCTAATGAGAGGATGGATGGTGTCCTGGGGTATTTCCTCCCAGATCTGGACCATGGCATCACTGAGCTCCTGAACAGTCTGAGGTGCAACCTGGTGGCGTCGGATGGACTGAAACATGATATCCCAGAGGTGTTCTATTGGATTTAGATCAGGCAAGCGTGGGGGCCATTCAATGGTATCAATTCCTTAATTCTCCAGGAACTGCCTGCATACTCTCACCACATGAGGCCGTGAGGCATTGTTTTGCACCAGCAGAAACCCAGGACCCATTGCACCAGCGTAGGGTCTGACAATGGGTCCAAGGATTTCATCTCAATAACTAATGGCAGTCAGGGTGCCATTGTCTAGCCAGTAGAGATCTGTGCGTCCCTCCATGGATATGCCTCCCCAGACCATCAGTGACCCACCATCAAAACAGTCATGCTGATTAATGTTACAGGCAGCATAATATTCTCCATGGCTTCTCCAGGCCCTTTCACGTCTGTTACATGTGCTCAGGGTGAACCTGCTCTCACCTGTGAAAAGTACAGGGTGCCAGTTCTGGTGTTCGATGGAAAATGCCAATCAAGCTCTACGTTGGTGGGCAGGGAGCACAGGACCCACTAGAAGACGTTGGGCTCTCAGGCCACCCTCATGAAGTCTGTTTCTGATTGTTTGGTCAGAGACATTTACACCAGTGGCCTGCTAGAGGTAATTTTGTAGGGCTCTAGCAGTGCTCATCCTGTTCCTCCTTACACAAAGGAGCAGATACCAGTCCTGCTGGGTAAGGACCTTCTACAGCCTTGTCAAGCTCTCCTAGAGTAACTACCTGGCTCCTGGAATCTCCTCCATGTTCTTGAGACTGTGCTGGGAGACACAGCAAATCTTCTGGCAATGGCACATATTGATGTGCCATTCTGGAGGAGTTGGACTGCCTGTGCAACCTCTGTAGGGTACAGGTATTGCCTCGTGCTACCAGTAGTGACACTGACCTTAGCCAAATGCAAAACTAGTGAAACACAGTCAGTAAAGATGAGTAGGGAAAAAAATGTCAGTGGCCTCCACCTGTAAAACCATTCCTGTTTTGGGAGTAGTCTCATTGTTGCCCATCTAGTGCACTTGTTGTTAATTTCATAACACCAAAACAGCTGAAACTGATTAACAACCCCCTCTGCTACCTAACTGACCAGATCAATATCCCAGGAGTTTCACTGACTTGATACTATACTCTGATTAAAAAGTGTTCCTTTTTTTTTGATCAGTGTACATAAGGTACACACCAGGACCCTAGTTGATGCTGTTATAGAGACTCTAGTTGCAGCTGTTGTAGTTCTTTTAACCTTTTCTATAGTCTTTTGAGTGCCAATTAGTGGGTCATTGATCATTCATCTATCATAGTGCCCTTAAGTCTGTATCATTTGTTTTTTTATTTATGGCTTGCTAAATTGAATTACCAGAATATATTTAATTAATGTACCACAAGTTGTGCGTGGCCTAATTTCTGTGTATTGTTATAGAGTGGTAGCTACTAACTCTTAAGTCACACAGATGTAAATGGCTTTTAGTCTACAGCCAAGATCACTCTCCAGGTTTCCGCTTCTTGAGTGGCTCCATTCCTTTGCGGAGTATTCTGGAACCCTCCTTTGTGTGTGCTTCCAACAGGGGAAACACATGGAATTTGGCATAATGTGATATGTAGTCCCAAGGAATGGGATCAAAGGACTCTTTATGTAGCTGTAAGGGTGCTGGAGGCCAGCCATTGTAAAATCACAAAGGTATAAGAGTTTCAGACCTTTTCTAACAGAAGCATTTCATTTCAGCTGTATGTTTATATTATGGCACAGAAAAGCATATGAACAATAGTGTTTAAATTCATAAATAAAATCCCTTGTTCTGAGGTTTATGTGTGTCCATGAGTCTCCTACTAGTGGTATAGTAATTAAAGTGGTAGTAAAGTCTTTTTTAAAAAATTTTACCTACAGGTAGCCTGTAATAAGACTTACCTGTAGGATCAGTAAATATCTCCTAAACGTGCACCGTTTTGGAGATAATTTACTTTAGCAGTGCCGGTGATGTCACCAGTGCATGCGTGCTATGCTTTCAATGGAAGGGCACACTGTCCCGCATGCATAGGAGTGACGTCATTGTGGCTCGGTCAGTCAATCGGCCACATAGATGGAAGATGGGAGCCGAGACAGCGCCACGCTGGAGGGCTTTGTTTTCAGGTAAGCCTTTCATAATGTGCTAGTAGGCGATGCATAGTAGCACATTATGCTCTTAACTTGCAGGGAGAAGATTTTTTGATTTATTTTTGGCGGTTTACTACCACTTTAAGGAATATTTTGTGGCTCTTTCAATATTCACTACAATATCGCTACACCATTTTTTTCCTGCATGTTGCTGCACATGTCACTTGAATTCTTTGTCACAGTTTTGTCAGGGCCTTTCATACCATGTGTGTTAGCGGACTCGGGCTATATACGACATCAGCACACATGTGACGGGCGGCCGCACTTATTGACGTAGGAAGCACAAAGCGCGGGTGGTGTGGCACTCAATTCAAGCTTTCCTAGTGCTAAGCTAAGCACTTTTCTTGTGAATAGATTTTGTGGTGTTTTGTTTTAAAAACTTTTAATAAGGATATTTTTTGAACAATGAGCTCCTCCCCTTGTGCTTTCTGTTACGGGATTGCTTGCAAGCATTTAAGGAAATTAACATCTTTGGCCTTTGAGCGTTGCAATACAGCGCTGTTTGGCCTTTCTACACATTAACCACTTGCCCTCCAGAGGATTCATCCCCCTTCCTGACCAGGCCATTTTTTGTGATACAGCACTGCATTATATTAACTAACAATTGCACGATCATCCAAAACTGCACCCAAATTAAAGCTTTCTTTCTGTGGTATTTGATCGCCTGTGCATTTTTTATTTTTTGCACTATAAACAAAAAAAGACTGACAATTTTGAGAAAAAAACTATATTTTTGACTTTTTGCTAAAAAACATATCCAGTAAAAGAAAAAAACAAATTTCGTGATAAAATTAAGCCAAAAAGTATTCTGCTGCATGTCTTTGCTAAAAAAAATCCCAATAAGTGTAAATTAATTGGTTTATGGGAAAGTTATAGTGTCTACAAATGGCAGTATAGATACTGGAATTTTTTTTTCAATATATACTAGTAATGGCGGCGACTTATTGCTGGACTGCAGGATTGTGGCGGGCATTCTGACACTGGGGGGGAACTGACTGTCACTGACATCCACAGTGACACTAATACAGTGATCAGTACTAATAAAAAGCACTGACACTGTACTAACATCACTGGGCAGGAAGGGGTTAACATGTGGGACGATCAAAGGGTTACCTTTGTGCTGTGTGCCTTTTTACTGTGTGCTGTGTGTGTGTGTTTCACTGTGTCAGCACATCGCTTTGTATTACTCTGCTATGCAGAGCAATACAAAGCAGTGTGCAGGAGTTGACAGGGGAGAGATCTGTATTGTTTACATACAGACCTCTCCCCCATCAGTGATACTCAGCGATCGCCAGGTGCCCGAAGGGAATCACTGGCCAGGACCCCGTGATCGATAGCTGAAGCCACCAATGGTGATGCGAGTATGGCGCATGCGCCCCCTACCTAGAAATGCAAAATCGTGTATATATACACATGATTTTGCGCAGTCCTGCCACCCTGTAGCAGTATTTCTGCTATAGAGCGGCGGGAAAGTGGTTAAACAGGGGTGGATAATTTGCTACACTCAGAGGTGTCTAAATACCGCCTCTAGACGTACCAACACTCTGTGCTATGGCTGCATGCAAACTGGCTGATTAGCAATAGCCAAATTGTGTGCAACCAGAATTCAGATGACCCTGGACACATTGGGGTTTATTTACTAAAGCTGGAGAGTCCAAAATCCGACTCCCTTCTGCATAGAAACCAATCAGCTTCTAACCTCAGCTTGTTCAATGAAGCTTTGGCAATGAAACCTGGAAGCTGATTGGTTTCTATGCAGAAGGGAGTCTGATTTTGGACTCTCCAGCTTTAGTAAATAAACCCCATACTGTCTGCGTCCAGGGCTGGTCAGAGGCTGCATCTGCATATAACTGCTCAAATGATTGGTTACATGTGAACAGTGGCAGTACCAGCCACTGAATTGTACATAGTACAAATCTGATAGTCGCTGCTGGTCACACACAACATGTGCAGGCAGCAATTAGAACTTGCCAAAGTGTGGCTGTGTGAACGTATCCTAAGAGGTAAAAAAAAAATCTGGCATTTTCCTTCATAAGGGTGTACCTGGCAAGGTTTGTGAAGCACCAACAGTTTCTTCCCCACTGAAAATTGACAATTTGTTCTCCTGAAGTTAAAGTTGTTTAAACCTCAGACATGAAATATGAACAAAGCATATTCCTCTGTAGTGTGTACTTTTCTCAATCCAGAGCACTAAGTGTCATTTCTGTCTGCTGCCGCATTTTTCTGCTATCAGCATGAGTCACTTGTGACACATTTTCCTGAAACCAAGAGCTAAAAAGTTGACAGGGGAGGGAGTTCCAACACACAGCCTGTGGTTGACAGGCTCAGCTCTTTTCCTGTGTGCTGTGTGAAGGGGGTGTGTCCCTTCACGCCAATCAGCTTTCAGAGCTTCTCTCACTGAGATCTGCAGAGTCTAACTTCAGCCCCTTGCTTTCTGGATACTCGGACAAGCTGTATAAATTCTTCACCTTGAATGGAATACTGCAGATAAACCAGTGCAACTTATGTAGGAGGATTTGTTTCAGCTCTATGTATCACCTAAAGCCAGTCACTTCACTGGGTATAGGTAAGGGTTTACAACCCTCCCTCCTAGATTGTAAGGAGTAAGGCCCTCCTATCCCTCTTGTATTGAACTGTATTGTTGCTGTATTGTCTCCCTTTATATTGTAAAGCGCTGAGCAAACTGTTGGCGCTATATAAATCCTGTATAATGATAACAATAACCACTGTAGTTTGGTATGGAACATGCTACATGTAAACACAATGCATTATGACATACAATACAACATATAATGTGAGTTAGGGACCTTAGATTGTACACCCCTTGAGGGTTAGGGACTGATGCGAATGTACAATATATATGTAAAGCGCTGCGTAAATTGACGGCGCTATAGAAGTACCTGAAATAAATAATATAATTAAACAGGTGGGTTTTTTTTTTTCTTTTTTTACTGTGAGCAAAAAAACCCAAACATCAGACCAACACTAAAAGAATGCACAACGCAGTGCATTATAAAAAGGATGTCACTGCACATCAGAGTATGTGTATTTAATGCAAGCTAAATGCAAGAAATATGGTGTGAGTCCAGCCTCAAGCTCTAAAATTGGGAGGTATGCATCATCCGGACAAGGCTCCAGGCAAAGCATTATCTAAGCAATTCCTGCTACAGGCTAATATTGTTATAGAAAATGTTTTTTTTGTTTTGCGATGAAACCAAAGCAAAAAGTAGACACAAGAAAATTGCTTTTCAGTTTACATATTTATTGCTGAATACTGTGTTCTGCCTGAAGTTCTTTCAGAATACTAATGATGATTAAAGCAAACACCTTTGCAGTAATAAAAGTAAACATAGAAAAGTACCAGTAGATGGCGACAAAGAAGCAAAATAACTTTCAGCTCTTTTATGCTATTGCAGATCATTTCATTCTGTGACTACAGACCATCTCCAACCCATGACTGCTAAAATTCACACGTCTTTCTCATTTTCAGCAATCTGTCTAGGAGGAAACTTTTTTCTTTGCCTTTTAGTGCCTTTTTTGTTTACATGGAATCTCCGGTGTTTTTCTTTAAACGACTATAAATATCAGCATAATGTATAAATTCTTAAATCCCAACGTCTGGCAAATGTTTTTGGTTTTTTTAAAGGGGAGCTCCTCCCAAAAGGGGATTGTGATGGGAGTCACTTTGGGTGGGGGGCCCATGGAACCCAGCTCACTTTGGAGAGGTGGGGAGATCCCTGTCAGCTCCCCATATCCCTCTTATGTGTAAATTACCCTGCGCCTGTTAGGGGTACAGGGTGATCTGTCCTAATATTGGGGTGGGGGTTGTTGATTGTTTAATGTCATGTGGTTGCATCCCATTGTTCTGTTGGGAGCAAACTATTATGGGATGTATGTGCTTATGTGTATTAGCTTAGTGGGGGGTGTCTCTAGCAGCCCTCCCTCCTGAGGGGACTGTCTGCTGGTGTGAAGTTTGTGTTGGTTATGTGTTAGAGAAGACACCGGTAGCTTGTGATGAGGCAGAACACTGTTTTACTTGTGTGGCTTAAGTTGCAAACATACAGAACACATTTCAGCAGACATCTGTAACAGCAGACATCTTGGTTTTTGAAGAGAGGAATAGGAAGAGAGAGAACCAACAAGTTTTACACATATGCACAACTGGTAACCTTAGTGTACAGTGCCATCTACTGGTCAAGTGATATTAACACACAATACTATATAGTACATGCTGTTGTATCTCCAACAGTTTGAATACCTTTGTGTCTCTTGTTACTAAATATAGATTGCCCCACCCTGTGTCATTATGCAGGGAGGGGGGATTGTCCTCTAAGTGTATATATCCTGTATCTGTGTTCAAATAAACTAGTCTACCTCCTGGTTTACTTCCAGACTGGTGTCGGTTGTCTAGTCTTGTATGATCGGCTGTGGTGTCTGTTGTCGGTGTTCGGACGAGGAAGCGGTATTCTAACAGAAGTACCCAAGCACAGTCTGGGTCGGTTCCGTTACAGGAATGTTCCGCTTTAAGGCCCCGTCCCCACCCCCTTTTACCCTAGGTTCACACCTAAGCATTTTCTGCAGTGTTTTGCATTTTGCAGTCCACTTAACACAATTTCCTGTGGGACATGTTCATACCTGTGTGTTTTCACAGTCCATTTAACATGATTTCCTGTGGAACATGTTCACACCTGCGCATTTTCACCCGATGCATTTTTTGGAAAGGGTCAGGGACTTTTTTTAACGCAAAAAGTTGTGTTTTAGTTTATAGAGACTTCAACAGAAAAGCTGCAGAAAAGTGTATGCGCAATGTATTGCGTTTTTGACACGTTTTTGATGCATTTTGCATTTTATATCTGCCTAGCAACAAGAAAAATGTAAAAAAAATGTTAAACATGCATCAAAAACGCAGCAAAAACGCAAGTGCAAAAGTGTATAACGCAATGCAAAAATGGCTCAAATGGAACCTGCATAGGTGTGATCCTAGCCTTAAGGATTCCTTTGGGAAGCAGGGGGGGGGGGGAGCGGGTACCAGATTTTGACAAGCCATCTCCAACCTATGACTGGTATAATTCACTTCTTTCTAATTTTCAGCGATTTTGACAGGTACCCGCTCCTACTTCCGCTACCAATGTCTAGTCGATCAGAAGCGGAAGTTGTCCTCCCTCCCTCTAGTCTTCTGGGACACATGACAGGTCCCAGAAGACTACTGGACCATTCACAAGGCGCAGCGCTACTCACACATGTGCAATAGGCACGCTGCAAGCTGTTGCAGCTGGGTGCCCACACTTATGATGCCGGCGCCTGTGAGAGAGGACGGCCAGTGTAACCAGCTATGTTGAGGACATCACTGGATCATGGAACAGGTAAGTGGCTGTTTTTTAAAAGTCAGCAGCTACAGTTTTTATAGCTGCTGACTTATTTTTTTACATTTTGACTGGAGCTCCACTTTAAGGTTCCTCCAAAGTGCCTTTTAAAGCAAAAAAGCAGTTCTGGCTGCAATATTCAACCCCCATTCAGCACTGTCCCCCTGCAGTATAACATTTCCACCACTACATATCCTTAGTAGCCCAAGTTGACTCTTGAGATCCCACACTTGGGGAGGATGTGGGAAATGGAAAATCTGAGGTCTCTGGAAAAGTAAAGATTACCTTGTGACACAAAAGCGGTGCAAAATCCCTAGAGAGCAAAATCTGGTGCAGCGGTGCATGGTAGCCAGTCAGCTTTTAATTTTAGCTTGTTCAATTAAGATCTGACAAAAACTGGAAGCTGATAGGTTTCTATGCAGAGCTGCTCCAGATTTTGCACTGTCCAGTTTTAGTAAATCCCCCCCAAAGTCTATAAGACCTTCTTAGCGATGAGTGGTCATGGTAACCTGGTAAGTGCAATTATTGCCTGAAGTGTTCACAGTGGAGTAGAATGGCACTAGCACTTTGGATGGAAGAGATTCAATCACTTTGTAAGGCTTTAATATCTGCCCAGCATTCAGTTTTAAAGGCTTAGTCCACCTTTTACAAATATCTGATGATCAATGCACATGTATTACTTTTTTGTGATGAAATCTGAAGTGACCAGCACCCACAGTCATTGTATTCAACCTTCTTACTTTCCTGGGCCACATTGGAAGAAGAGGAATTGTCTTGGGTCACCCAAGACATGAGCAGAAAAAGTCAGGCAGATGACAAGTTACTGATCACTGATATAAATAATGTATCTGAGTAATAAAACTTCATTTTCTTTGTAATATTGTTTATTATAAAGGTAAACGAGGACAACATTAAACTAGTACAATATTTGATGCTGTTTTTGATAAACTATCACATCAATATCTGGTTCAATGGATGTAGTAATAATTTTCAATGAATTCTCAAGGTGCACATCATATATTTTGGTTTTAATTTTGCCCTTCATGTGCTTCATCCTTGAAAATAGTTGTTCACAAATATAGGTGCTGCCGAAAACTGATGATATGGATAAGGCGTGATTGTGAAGAGTGGGAGATTTTTCTTTGGGAAGATACAAGGGGTGTCCAAGTCAAACCAGGACTTTTAATTTTACAGGTATAAAAAGGGATGCCAGCATGGCGGTACTACACGCAGTAGTAAGTGGAAAATGTGTCCTATTACTGAAAGGCGGTGCATCTGTCGCGGGCCAGTTCAGAGACTGTTAATCAAGATGGCAGACTCAGCGGCAGATCCACCTCTTTGCCAAATCATGCCCCCCCCCCCTTTTTTTCCCCCGACCCCCCCCCCCTCTTTTTCTTTCTCTCATATTTCCTGCTCCTCTTTTTGTTCTCCAGATTATAGGTTCAGCTATATGCTGGGCGGATTACATTGGCCACAGTGCAAATAGTTGACCCTGAGAATGCCCCCTGGAAGTTGATACCTCTGATAGCCATATCAAGCAACTGCAGTTTCCGGAATTGGGGGGCCCTCATTCTATTCCCCATCTGTCTTACTTCCTGTAGTGATTCCAAAATGTTATTGTTACTTGTGTTTCTCAGCTCATAAACAAATAGAAAACTGTTTACTTGATTCTGACTCTATTCATTGGATCTAATGTGATTACCCTTGAATTGTACCTTTTTGATGTCTAATCATATTTGATTCTGTATTGACAAATTTATTTCAATAAAACTTGTTTGGAATTAAAAAAAAAAAGATGGCACACAAGTGTTAGTGCATGGAACAGCATGTGGTGATAAAGTATCTTGTGAACGAAGGTGTAAAACCCTCAGATGTCTACAAAAGACCTCAAGCACAGTAGGATGATGAGAAGCTCAGTCTCAGTAAGATATTTGAATGGTGTAAACATTTCAAAGATGTCCGTATGTCCATCAGTGATGATCCTGGCCATGATGGTTCCCAGCCCACAGCAGTCATTCCTGTGAACATTCAGCATGTGGAACGTCTGATCCTGGATAATTCACGCATAACCTGTCATGAAATTGCACAAGAGACAAATCTTTCTTTAGGAACAGTGACCCCAATCATTCAGCAATATTTGCATTTTCAAAAAGTTAGCGCATGCTGGGTACCAAGACAGCTTTCCGCTTTTGACTGTCACAGAACAGCTGAGGTCTTCACTGCACTGAAGGAGCATTTTGACAGGGAAGGCCAGAATTTTCTCGATCGCATCATTGCATGTGGCAAAACCTGGGCACATCACATCAAAATGAGCATCAGCGCAGTGGAAGCATGTGGACTCACCACCGCACCAAACAAATTTTGTGATGGCAAGTGTTTTCTGGGACAAATGTGGAGTTATTGATGGTTATTTTCTACCCCATGGTGCCACTATCAACAGTGAATATTTCTATCATGACCTGAGTGGTGTGCATACGCGTCTGCAGAAAAAACAGCCTGGTTTGATCACTAAGGGCGTCCTGTTTCTCCAGGACAATGCACAAGCTCATAATGCTCACCGCACTACGTGCACATTACAGGAACTCGGCTGGGAGGTATTGCCACATCCCCCTTACAGCCCAGGCGTCGCTCCGAGTGATTTCCACCTCTTTGGACCCCTAAAAGAGTTCCAAGGAGGTCAGCATTTCAGCACTGATGACAAAGTAAAGCAGGCTGTCCAAGGATGTTTCCGGCATACTGACAAATCTTTTTATGCCAAAGCTTTCCAAACATTAGGTAAACGCTGGGATAAGTGTATAAATGTAGCAGGGGAGTATGTCGCAAAATGACTGCAATTTCCACTCCTTGAAGTTTATTCTTTAATTCTATAAATTCAAAAGTTCCGGTTTCACTTGAACGCCCCTCGTAACACTTATAAAAGTCCAATAAAGAGACACTGTAAAATTGTTCATCAGACGCATGTGTTCTCTAAATGTAAACACAATTTTACAAAAAAATCCCCCAAAAAAGCAACATTTTTAAATTACCATTTTGTGTTGGGCCGTACTGATAGACAGCTTGGGCAGCAGGCTGTACACCCCTGCTTTACGGTTTTTTTTTTGCTCTATCAGGAGAAAGATTCAATGTATCTTTTTTTCTATTCAAGAGGAGAAAAAATGGGGGTGGGCTGTACAGTGACTGATCAGGAACTCGGCTTCCTGGTTCCTGATTGTTAGTAAGGGATCCAGGGCTCCCAGCATAGACACACATATGACCGTGGTTGAGGCCACATATATGTGTACCCATGGTAGGAAGGGGTTAAAATGTGCAGTAAGGAAGAATTCAATTTACTGGACTACGGCTCATCCCATGTGTTACAATCTGATTGCAATATCTAATTTAAATTCATCAACAACTATGTAGCACAAAGGTCTACCTGACTGGAAACAAATTGGTTGGATAGATTAAGTAGGTCCTCTAATTATATTACATCTAATTCTGGTAAATCTAACATTGATTGTACAAAGAATATATGGCTAGAATATAATAATGTCCACTAGTAAATGATTAATGATGAGTTGATTTAAAAAATATTTTTAGTTTACATATATACAGTATGTATTGTACATTCACATCAGTCGCTTTAGTACTTTAGTACTTGACCTCCAGAAGATTTACCCCCCCCCCCCCCCCCTTCCTGACCAGGCCACTTTTTGCTATACAGCACTGCGTTACTTTAACTGACGATTGTGCGGTCATGCAACTCTGCACATAAATTCAATTTATATCATTCTTTTCCCACAAACAGAGCTTTCTTTTGGTGGTATTTGATCACCACTGTTTTTTCTTTCCTTTGCGCTACAATCAAAAAGAGAAAAAAAAACTGTATTTTTTACTTTCTATTATAAAACATATCCAGTAAAATTCAATATCTTCATATTCTGCTACATAATTTTGGTTAAAAAAAAATCCGAACAAGCATATATTGATTGGTTTGTGCAAAAGTTATAGTGTCTACAAACTATGGTATAGATACTGGAATTTTTATTTATTTATTCATTTATTTATTTTATACCAGTAATGGTGGCGATCAGCGACTTAAAGTGGGACTGTGAAACTGCAGCGGACAGTCTGACACTAGGTGATACTTGTGGGAACCAGCGACACTAATACAGTGATCAGTGCTAAAAAATATACACTGTCACTGTACTAATGACACTGGCTGGGAAGGGGTTAAACATCTAGGGTGACCAAAGGGTTAACAGTGTGCCTAACCAGTGTTTAGATGTGTACTATGTGCTGTTTTTAGGATGTGCTGGATTTTATTGCCTGCTCTGCAGAGAAACAAAATCCAGCACATCGCCACTGACAGGCCACAGCTCTGCCTTGTTTATATGGGCAGAGCTGTGCTCTGCCTCTCTCCTCGCTGATCAGTGTTGTCGGGGGTCATCCATTGGCTGGCATGCACTGATCGGCTTCTGCTGTGACTAATCACACCCTACTGGGAAGTGTGCAATCATTGTATATATACGTGATTCTGCACACAGAATCCGCCCTGTAGCAGTAAAGCGGATATAGGGTGGTCAGCTGGTTAAAATGACACTAAATGATATTCTTAGTCTTTAAAAGCAATCCATACACATCCACTACTTCGTGGCAGTCTAATCTATTTTTCACAAATCAATTCTCACTGTTTTTCTGCCTCCTTCTGTCCTCCTTGCCTCCTCTCCTTTTCCCTCTCACTTGCATTTGTTTGTAATGATCAGTGTTCTGTCTCTCCAATCTAAGCATTGAAAGTGTGATCTCTTTAACTTACAGTTGTGATGAGATAGAGAATACTCCAATCTTAGTTGAATAACACAGGCAGTGACTCGATCCAGATGACACCTTGTAGATCTTGTGAATTTTATTCCATAAACTAAGAGAATCTTACAACAATGAACATCGGATAGGTCAAAAGATCATAATGTGATTAGCTTCAATAAGACATGAGGCTTGAAGCTGAAATGCCTTACTGGGAAAAGGGGTGGGCTATCTATACAGCATGAACTAAACCAGAGGAAAGGGAGGAGCAGAGACAAAATATAGAGAACACTTAAAGGCATATGACAGTCGTGTGAAACATGACAATCATTGCATGTCCCTTGCTGTCATATGCACTGCTCTATGCATACTACACATCCTATGGCCCATCCCTGGAGCAAGCTAGAGGAGGTGGCTATATTCCTTCATACAGTGGGACCATGGAGAATTAACATAGCCAGCCTCTAACAGGGTCAGATCACAGCAGGAATGTGGGGGAACGCAGTTCCGGCACCTACAGCACTGAATATTTTTGAGTGGGGTCTATTGTTGTTGGGGGGGGTCTATTGTTGCTGGGGTGGTCATTTGTTGTGGGGGGGTCTATTGTTGCTGGGGGTTGTCTGTTGTTGTAGAGGGGAGCTATTGTTGCTGGAGGAGATCTATTGTTGCCAGAGGGTCTATTGTTTCTGGCTTGTTATCATTAACAAATGCCATACAAGTGTGGGCAGCACAGTGGCTAAATGGTTAGCACTTCTGCCTGGCAGTACTAAGGTCATTGGTTCAAATCCCAGCCACGGCACCATCTGCCTGGAGTTTGCATGTTCTCCCTGTGCCTGTGTGGGTTTCCTCCAGGTACTCCAGTTTCCTCCCACACTCCAAATACATGCTGGTAGGTTAATTGGAACCTGTATAAATTGGCCCTTGTATATGAATGTGAGTTAGGGACCTTAGATTGTATGCCCCTTGAGGGTTAGGGACTGATGTGAATGTACAATATATATGTAAAAGCGCTGCGTAAATTGACGGTGCTATATAAGTACTTGAATTAAATAAATAAATACAAATTACTTGGTATATACTTGATTCTGTATTCTCTAAAGGGGGCGGTAATGGGAGGTGGGTAGGGGGTGGAACCAAGGGACAGTGCTTGGAGGAAACAAGGGGTGATTCAGAAAGTGGAAGTTCCTGCACCTATTCTCTGGGAAATAAACCCCTGGATCACAGCAAAAGAAAAAGGAATTTGGAGGAGGCTGAGAATAACAGAAAGAAGGGTTTTTTGTGAGTTAAGAGTACCTACTTGAACAGGGGCAGACTGACAACTCATGGGGCCCCTGTGTCCTTGCCCAAACTCAAAAAAGCCTATGAAAAAGGTACCAGGGGCATCTCATGGGGCTCCCTACTGACCCCGGGCCCTTGGGCAGTGCCCGAGTTTCCAAATGGTCAGTCTGCCCCTGTACTTGAATATGACTTTCTTTTCTTTTGACCCAGAGTTGAGTGTCACTTTATGGGCTCAGAATTTCTTCTGTGTTAAGGTGTATTCATTGCAGAGAAAAAATTCACTTTGCTGCTAGAATTTAATTGTATTCTTTTGTTCAGCAGTAAATATGTATTTTTGTCCCCCTTGCCACTACTGAACCAATCACAATGCCAGAGGATTGTACTGTACTTTGCTGCCAGAATGATGTAGTGGAGGGGCAGGTAGTGACACCATAGAATTCAGGGTGTCACAATCTTTAAGAAAATGGAATATTCCCCGTATTCCCTGGATTTCAATGTGAACAATGCTGATCTCAGCGGCTGCGAGTAATGTACCATTATGAATCATAGGAAACAGGGACTGTCTTCATTTCGGTGGAGAACAGCTGTTCCTCCTGTCCCTGCATATTGCCATGTGAAGCCATGCTACTTTTTATGTCCTATTAAAATGCAAAGAATAGATACTCACTAATGAATTAATTCAGAAGAATGGCGCTCGTCATTAATAATTCAAATGGCACTTCTAAATGAAAAGAGCGGCAGTGTGTGATGTGGAAATCAGCGGTTTCATTTGAATAGGACTTTTTCAGATCAGTATAAGTGCGGCAGATGAAGCGGTTGTAAGACATTGCGGATATCACAATGCTCTATCAAGCTCCAGAACGAGGACTCCTGTTCATGTGTGCTGTCATTGGTCCCTGTCTGATCACTCAGGATCAGGGGCGGACTGACAACTCATGGGGCCCCGGGGCAATAGGGGATCATGGGGCCCCTGTGTCCTTGCCCAAACTCAAAAAAGCCTATGAAAAAAGGTACCAGGGGCATCTCATGGGCCCCTCTACTGACCCCGGGCCCTCGGGCAGTGCCCGAGTTTCCAAATGGTCAGTCTGCCCCTGCTCAGGATAGAACTGTCCAACCCCACAGAACTTGAAGGGTCAGTCCACCCAAAAGTCATATTCTGCATATAGGTGGACGCTCATGATCAGAGACATTTGGGCTCCACTGTTCCTGCCCACCTGGGAATATTGGGCCCTCTGCTCAGATTTGGGAGCTGTTGCTTTTAGGGGTCTCCAAACTTTTCAGTACGCAGGCAAATGAATATATTTACATATATTCATGGGGGGAATTAACAAAAGCGGTTTTACAGTCCTGTGCTACATCAGGGTCCCAACTACATCAGAGTCCCATCTTCCATGACGATCCCCTTCAGAGTTCCATTTACATCAAAGCCCCCCCTTCCATATGAGTCTTGTTTACATGAGAGTCCCCCCTACATCAGTGTTTCTCCTACATCAAAGTCTCTCCTTACAACAGGGTCCCCATCAGAGTCCTCCCTACATCAGAGTCCCAACTTTCATCAGTGTCCCCCCTTCATCAGAGTTTCCCCTTACAACAGGGTTCCCATCAAAGTCACGGTTACATCAGTGCCCCCCTTCCATCAGGGTCCCTATTAGAGTCCATCTTACATCAAAGTCTCCCCTATATCAGAGTCTCCCCTTACATCAGAGTCTACCCTACGTCAGAGTCCCAACTTACATTAGTGTCTCCCCTTACAACAGGGTCTCCATCAGAATCAAAGTCTGGCTTACATCTGAGTCCTCACTACATCAGAGTCTCTCCCTACATCAGGGTCTCCATCAGAGTTCCACCTTAGATCAGAGTCCCCCCTTACATCAGGGTCCCTATCTGAGTCCTCCTTACATCAGCATCTCCCCTACATCGGAATATCCCCTTACAACAGGGTCCCCATCAGAGTCCCCCCTTCTATCAGGGTTCCCATCAGAGTCTTGTTTACATCAGAATCCCTCAAACATCAGAGTCTCACCTTACAGTACATCATGGTCCCCATCAGTATCTTCCTTATGTCAGAGCACCCCCCTCCCAACACACACACACCAGAGTACCAACCCATTTGCGTCCTCCCTTCAGCAGAGTATCCCCTTACAACAGGGTCCCCATCAGAATCCCCCCTTTCATTAGAATCGCCATCAGAATCTCACTTATATTAATGTCCCCCCTACATCAGAGCCCCTCCCCCCTTACATCAGGCTCTCCATCAGAGTTCCCTCTAACTTCAAGATCCACATCAGAGTCTCTCCTTACACCAGGGTCCCCATCAGTGTCCACTTTGACTTCAAGATCCACATCAGAGTCCATCCTTACACCAGGGTTCTCATCAGAGTCCCATATGACTTCAAGATCCACATCAGAGTCCCTCCTTACACCAGGGTCCCCATCAGAGTCTACTTTGACATCAAGATCCACATCAGAGTCCCTCCTTACACCAGGGTCCCCATCAGAGTCCACTTTGACTTCAAGATCCACATCAGAGTCCATCCTTACACCAGTGTTCTCATCAGAGTCCCCCTTACCAATGTAAGATTTACAGGGTGCTTTTGCAGCAGGATGGGAGCTGGGAGGCCAGGCAGGTCTGGACAGAGAAAGTTCAATCCTCCTATGATTGCTGGGACAAGCACCTCTTTGGCTGATAAGACCCCAGCAGGCAGCTGATCAGGAGACAGTTGGTGGGGGGAGTACTTAGAGACTAAAGGAAGCTTCTTCTGACCTGAATCATCAATATGTGCACATTGAGGATATACAGTCAGGTCCATAAATATTGGGACATCAACACAATTCTAACATTTTTGGCTCTATACACCACCACAATGGATTTGAAATGAAACAAACAAGATGTGCTTTAACTGCAGACTGTCAGCTTTAATTTGAGGGTATTTACATCCAAATCAGGTGAACGGTATAGGAATTACAACAGTTTGCATATGTGCCTCTTGTTAAGGGACCAAAAGTAATGGGATAGAATAAAAATCATAAATCAAACTTTTACTTTTTAATACTTGGTTGCAAATCCTTTGCAGTCAATTACAGCCTGAAGTCTGGAACGCATAGACATCACCAGACGCTGGGTTTCATCCCTGGTGATGCTCTGCCAGGCCTCTACTGCAACTGCCTTCAGTTCCTGCTTGTTCTTGGGGCATTTTCCCTTCAGTTTTGTCTTCAGTAAGTGAAATGTATGCTCAATCGGATTCAGGTCAGGTGATTGACTTGGCCATTGCATAACATTCCACTTCTTTCCCTTAAAAAACTCTTTGGTTGCTTTTGCAGTATGCTTTGGGTCATTGTCCATCTGCACTGTGAAGCGGCGTCCAATGAGTTCTGAAGCATTTGGCTGAATATGAGCAGATAATATTGCCCGAAACACTTCAGAATTCATCCGGCTGCTTTTGTCAGCAGTCACATCATCAATAAATGCAAGAGAACCAGTTCCATTGGCAGCCATACATGCCCACGCCATGACACTACCACCACCATGCTTCACTGATGAGGTGGTATGCTTAGGATCATGAGCAGTTCCTTTCCTTCTCCATACTCTTCTCTTCCCATCACTCTGGTACAAGTTGATCTTGGTCTCATCTGTCCATAGGATGTTGTTCCAGAACTGTGAAGGCTTTTTTAGATGTCGTTTGGCAAACTCTAATCTGGCCTTCCTGTTTTTGAGGCTCACCAATGGTTTCCATCTTGTGGTGAACCCTCTGTATTCACTCTGGTGAAGTCTTCTCTTGATTGTTGACTTTGACACACATACACCTACCTCCTGGAGAGTGTTCTTGATCTGGCCAACTGTTGTGAAGGGTGTTTTCTTCACCAGGGAAAGAATTCTTTGCTAATCCACCACAGTTGTTTTCCGTGGTCTTCCGGGTCTTTTGGTGTTGCTGAGCTCACCGGTGCGTTCCTTCTTTTTAGGAATGTTCCAAACGGCTGTTTTGGCCACGCCTAATGTTTTTGCTATCTCTCTGATGGGTTTGTTTTGTTTTTTCAGCCTAATGATGGCTTGCTTCACTGATAGTGACAGCTCTTTGGATCTCATCTTGAGAGTTGACCGCAACAGATTCCAAATGCAAATAGCACACTTGAAATGAACTCTGGACCTTTTATTTGCTCATTGTAATAGGGATAATGAGGGAATAACACACACCTGGCCATGGAACAGCTGAGAAGCCAATTGTCCCATTACTTTTGGTCCCTTAACAAGTGGGAGGCACATATGCAAACTGTTGTAATTCCTACACCGTTCACCTGATTTGGATGTAAATACCCTCAAATTAAAGCTGACAGTCTGCAGTTAAAGCACATCTTGTTCGTTTCATTTCAAATCCATCGTGATGGTGTATAGAGCCAAAAATGTTAGAATTGTGTCACTGTCCCAATATTTATGGACCTGACTGTATATACACACTGTACCATTGAGCCAGTAGTGGGGTGGATAAAATCTTGCAGCGGGCTGCAGTTTAGAGACCCCTGCTTTATAGAACATTGAAAGAATACACAAAATCCTAACAGGCACAGCTGGTGTGCAGACCCGGGAAATCCAGTGCAGAGAGAAAAAGAAGTCCATAGTTCCCCGTATCAGAAGCAGTTTCTGGGCTCCTTCGCACCAGCCTGCACACTAAAACACATATAGGTGGGTGTATGTTGTGTATCGGTGGTGGGGGGCAGGGCAGTGAAGTTACAACATATTGTACTTTGTACTTTTTTGTCCATTCAAATACATGTTGAAACAAAGTGCTGTGCAACGACAAGGTGCATTTTTATGTACTGCAGCCCACCTTGACGTACATTAATAAATCATGATGCACAGTATGATTTACTAAAATTGGAGAGTGCAAAATCTTGGTCACCTGGAAAGAGAAACCAATCAGCTTCCAGGTTTTTTTTTTGTGTAGCCCTACCCCCTTAGGAGTCGCTGCATTTTTGGGTCCCCCTGTAGTTCTGCACAGCCAGTCAACAATAATTGAACTTGGATGGGGTTGAGGGGCACATGGGATGCCCAAGCAAACTGCAAACTTGAGGACAAAAAGAAATAGTCTCTCCTTGAGAGCATTCCAGCTCTTTGGTGTACCTCCTCAGACCCCAGATGAATCCTCCTCTTCACCCAGCTGCCTGAAGGTATTCCCTGGGCAAGGAGGGCAGAAACTGACAGCTGAACCCAGCAGCCCCAGATGAAGAGCTAGTTTCGTTTTCCATCTGACTGCCCTCTCCCCTTATCCGGCCCAGGGGGTGTAAGAGTTCTCACACTGTCCTGTCTTGATAGCTCAATGGGTCGTGGTTGTCTACAGGCCTTCAGCTGGGCTAGCTTCTTCTCTGCTGCTTAGAATGTCCTCCCTTGAAGATGGTGCTACAGTGGAGATCCTCTTCTCCAGCAACTGCCTGTAGGTAGACACCTTCCTGGGGCCCCCTCCCAGGCTCCAGCCTCTCACTCCGTCTTCCACCCGACACTGCTCTGATTCTGCACAGGCTCGGCCACTTTTGAGGGTTGCCCTGGACACCATGCCCAGCCTCCTGCCAGGGGATTGGCTAGGGTCCCTCAAACATGCAGATCTGGGCTTCCAGAAAGCTCTCAGGTTTCTGGAGAGGTGGGAGGGTGCCAGAAGCAGGGGTGTATTTACCACAAGGCAAACAAGGCACTTGCCTAGGGCGGCATTTTTCAGGGGGCAGCACCTCCCCTCAGAAGAAGAAATGGAAGAAGGGACATGCGCGATGGAACCAGGTGGGATCTGAGATAGGCTGCTTGATAGTGTAAGTAGAGCCTGACTCTTGTCCCCAGGGATGTCCGGAGCTGTGCAGAAGAGAGTCTTTCTTTCTATCTATATATGGGGGGGCAGGGGTGTTGTTGTTCAATTTTTGTCTCTCTCCACAGGAGGGGGTGGGGGCGGGGGTGTTGGTTGGTGTCCATATGGGAAGACAAGTTTCTGTTGCCTAGAGCAGCACAAAACCTAAATACACCACTAGCCAGAAGCCCTAACCTGGTAAAGCCCCCCAGCCTGTCTTGAGGTGACCTCTCTCCCTCGCTCTCAGGCTGACTCATCCCCAGGCTGCTACTCAGCCTCTGCCTAAATAGAGGAAAAAAAGCAAACAGCTATCTAGCTATCATCTGTCAAAGCTTAATTGAACAAGCTGAAGTTAGAAGCTGATTGGCTACCATACACAGCTACACCAGATTTTGCACTCTCCAGTTTTAGTAAATCAGCCTCAGTATGACATGCGCACGTGCTCGTTGACGTGTGTGACATGATGTGCATTGACATTTAAATTGCATTGTAATGTGTTCAAAATGCGCAAAAGTTTTAGCATGTATTTTAATTCATTTCTATTAAATTCAACTGAAAAGCCCTGGGAGTAACAATACACGTGAATGTATTCCAGCCTTACACACCAACAGACTGAATCTGATTGGAGGTTATGGAAGGAGTTGTCCAGTTGAGCCACCCACTGACTTCCTGCAAGATCTGCCTCCGAAGCTCTGTTCTTTTACACTGTGAAGTCTCACTCCTTTTGCTGCAGTGAGAAGAATCTCAGTGTTCCTACTGCCAGGGCCATGGATAAGGGGGTACCACTAGTCGTCCGGTACGGGGCCCAAGCCAGCAGGGGGGTCCAGGCAGCTGGGAAATTCAGATGTTCATGGGGAGGGTGATCAGCACGGTGGGAGTGCAATTACTGGAACTGATCCCCTGTATGGCTCTCTCTGCAGCAGCTGAAGACTGGCGTCTTCTTCTCTCCCTTCCGCTGGCATTCAGCTGCTGCAGAGAGAACCATAAAGGGGATCGATTCCAGAAATTGCCCCTCCATGGCACCCATCACCTCCCTGTGCACTATACGTTTCCACATGTTGTCCAGGCACCTCTGTGTGTGCCCCCCCCCATGCCTCCAGTGCTCCTGCTGCGTTCCCTCCTCTCCCTCCCACTGGAAACTGCAAGCACACAATAGGATCCTTCAGGATGATGAACACAATGAGTAATCGGTTCCGATCACGCACTGTGTTCATTGATAACTGAAGCATAGTAAACAGTTTTTTTAGGGGGGGACTGTCAGGTTTGATGTAGGGGGCCCCATGGTTTCTAACAGCAGCCCTGCCTACTGCACTATGTATAGTCACCAGAAGGAGGGAGGTGGAACTGGAATCTATCTCAGAGGTCCTAATGGCTATTAGAAGCCTGCAGATTTGACCCCAACTTCAATTCCTGGCAGTATAGACTGTCCTTGCATTCTCTGACAATAAATACAGACAATGGTTGTCAGTGAGATGTCATGCATGGTACAGAGAGAGGAACATACATGCTGCAAGCTTAATTTCACCTGCTTCTAGGAATCACATGTGAGATGGGGAAACAGCTCTCATTGTTTGAACACTGATTGTGTCAAAGTAAATTAATGTTTTGACTGACATTCTGCGGTTTAGCCACAAGATGTCACTGTTTTTCTAACACAGCCTCAGACTGCATAGATATTTGTATAGTCATGAAGAGGTGGAGTTTTTACACAGAATTGGAGTGAACAGGAAGAGAGGACTGCAGCCATGTTTTGAACGATGCTGAATGAAGGGGCCGTGTGAGCTGAGAATCCGATGACATCCAGGTGTGGGAGCTTCCCTCGGTAACCAGAGCTGAAGCTAAGTGAAGCTGATCGTGTCCAAGACCCTGATCCTGTTCAGAGAAAGGAAGATTGCTGTCAGCAATGCTGATGAGAGCAGAGGAACAACGCAGCATACATTGCAATATCGCAAGCTTGTTGGAGAGACATTTGTTCTGTTCAGAGTCACCAGTGGATGGAAAGCAGGCCCGGGTCGGAAAGATCGTACACGCACCTCATTTCAGTGTTGGCTCCTATAGACTGAGTCCAGGTCTACAGTTAGTTAGGGTCTCTGTTTGTGTCAGACCACAATTGTTGTTACTGATTATTGGAAGAACTCCACAACTTAAAGTGACATTTCACATTGGAGAGCTGATAAAATCCGACAAACTCAAGCCAGACTGGTGTTTTGCTCAGAAGGAATACTCAGGCACGTGCTACAGGACCAGTTATGGGAGGGGGAATACTGTAGATTTGTGTAAGATTGTAAGCTGTTGTGCTGCACCGCAGGCTAGCCCATACCATACACCCATACACTGATTCCTGCTCTTTTAGGGCAATAACGGGTAAGGTGTGGCAGCTTAGTTGTACCCACCAGTTTGTAAATTACTTCACTTTCTACCTTCATCCATCAGGAGGCGCCGTGCTGTGCAGCACAAGGGTCTCAGCCTTTGGGCTGGGTGTATGTAAATGTATTGTATGTTCCCAGCATTTGTGGTTGTGTTTATTTGCCACATCTAAGTAAAATTCTGTTGTGGCAAAAGCTGGTGTTGGGATTGCTTTCCTCGTTCGTGACTTCACTGTATCCTGGGGAGCCCACCCCGGTACACGGCTTACACATACATGTGAGACCAGCAATTATTGCAGAGAACATGCTGCTGACTACACTAACCTGCTAATGAGGCCATGCAAACCATCTGCATGCCGAATACCCTGGTGACACCTCCAGGCAGACAGCTGTGTACAACCTGTGACAGCACAGACAGGCCGCATTGCATCAGATACATCCAACATCCAGAAACTCTGCGTCGTCATGTCATCACCCACTCAGCCCACTTTACTGCCATCATACTGAAGAACGGGGCCCCAAACGGTCAGTACAAGGGCCACTTTCTATATTTTACAAATATTCGCAGGCCAAAGAAAAAAATCTACTTTATAAATGAACAAATAGAATTTAGATGAATGAAAACATTTTTATATCTTTTTTTTTGTAATCAGTGTGATATGATTCAGAACAACAGAGAAAGAAACTCCCCTTTACAACAGGGTCCCCATCAGAGTCCCCTCTTGTTTCAGAGTCCTCCTTACCTCAAAGTCTGCACCAGAGTTCACCTTTATATTAAATTCCCCATCAGAGCCCCCCCTTACAACAGGGTCCTCATCTAAATCCCCCCTTATATTAGAGTCCTCCTTACCTCAAAATGCTCAGCAGAGTTCCCCTCTACATCAGAGTCCCCCCTTACAACAGGGTCCCCATCAGAGTCCCTCCTTACATCAGAGTCCTCCTTGCCTCAGAGTCCTCACCAGAGTTCCCCTTTACACCAAAGTCCCCATCAGAATCCACCCTTACAACAGGGTTACCATTAGAGTCTGCACTTACATCTAAGTCCCCATCAGAGTCCGCCTTTATATCAGAGTCTCCCTTTCCTCATGGACCTTACCAGGGTTCCCCTTTACATCAACGTCCCCATCAGAGTTCCCCCTTACAACAGAGTCCCCAATATATTCCACCCTTACATCAATGTCCCCAAAATAGCCTCCCCTTTCATCAGAGTCTCCCTTACATCAAAGTCCCCATCAAACTTCCCCCTTACAACAGAGTACCTATTAGATTCCGCCCTTACATCAATGTCTATATCATAGCCTCTTCTTTAATCAGAGTCTCCCTTACATCAGAGACCCCCCCCCCCATTACACCAGAGTCCCTATTACAGTCCCCTCTTACATCAGGATTCCAACACACTATTCCCAATGCACACATTCCCGCAAAGTGGCTGTAGTGTACTGTGTGCTGCAGTGACCATCTGCTAGAAATGCAGATAATCAAAGTGGGAGAATATCACCAGCTTACAACGGACCTCCAGAACAGGTCTAAAGCTTTATTCAGCGATCACAACATTTCAGAGCTTTGCAGGACCCCTTCATCAGGATTGTCACATACTCAATGAAGGGGTCCTATGAGCTCTGAAACATTGCTTCTGTTACTATGATGTGATCGCTGAATAAAGCTTTAGACCTGTTCTGGAGGCCCGTTGTAAGCTGGTGACATTCTCTTGCCCTCTTACATCAGACTCCCTCACATCAGAGTACTCCCTTGCATTAGGAGTCCCTCCTTACATCAGAGTACCCCATTTCATCAGAGTCCCTCCTTACATCAGAGTCCCCCATTACATCAGAGTCCCCCCCTTTCATCAGAGTCCCTCCTTACATCAAATTACCCCCTTACATCAGAGTCCCTCCTTACATCAGGTTCTCCCTTACATCAGAGTTCCCCCCGTACATCAGAGTACTCCCCTTTCATCAGAGTCCCTCCTTACATCAGAGTACCCCCTTACATCAGAGTACCCTCTTACATCAGAGTCCCTCCTTATATCAGAGTCCCTCCTTACATCAGACTACCCCCTTTCATCAGAGTCCCTCCTTACATCAAATTACCCCCTTACATCAGAGTCCCTCCTTACATCAGATTCTCCCTTACATCAGAGTACCCCCTTACATCAGAGTCCCACCTTACATCAGATTCTCCCTTACATGAGAGTCCCTCCTTACACCAGAGTCTCTCTTACATCAGAGTCCCTCTTTATATCAAGGTCCTTCCTTACAGCAGATTCCCCCGTACATCAGCGTCCCTACTGACATCAGAGCTCTTCCTTATATCAGATTCCCCCTTACATCAGTGTCCCTCCTTAGATCAGCGTCCCTCCTATCAGATTCTCCTTTACATCCGATTCCTCCTTACATCCGGGGGGGGGGGGGGTGTAATTGTTATGCATGTTTGGGAGAATCAGAGACCATAGGCTGACCTAAAGACCAAATCCAAAATGAAAAGTAAAAGTTTTGACTTTGGCTCTACCATAGAGAGAACCTGTCATGTAATAAAATCCTCACAGCAAAGCACATACCTGTAAAGATGAGCCTTACCTCTGCTGCTGCCTGTGCCGTTCCACTCTATTGTATCAAACCCGTCCCCTGAGGTCCACTGGGGAACCAACACTTCTGGGAATGTCAATCTCTCTGGTCCCCTGCAGCTCAATCTAGTTCTTCCTGTCAGCCTCCATATCACTACAATGTTAAGGTCAGCAAGAGAAAGCAATGAGAGCTTTGGGGGGACCTGAGCGATTGACACTCCCAGAAGTGTCGGTTTCCCAGTAGACTTCAGTACTACAGTGGACAGGTTCTGCAGGGAGCATTGCAGAGTGCAGGAGAGGCAAGTATTCAGGCTCATCTTTACAGGTATGTGCTTTGTTGTTAAGGTTTCATTACGTGGCAGGGTTTCTTAAATCTGCAGCAACTACCCACTCTACGCAAAATTATAGCAAAAAAAAGTTTGGCTTTAGATACATTGTAAAGCAGATAATAAAAACAAAAATAAGCTGTCTTGCAATAGTAACAGCTCCATGAAGCCAGAGCTGTCTACTGTAGTAACCCCTTTCTACCACTAGATGTCACCAGTTTGCTGGGTTGAATGATGGCCCTCATCATTCACTGTACTTCCTCAGAGCCCAGGCCCTCACAGACACCCTCCCACCAGAAAAGCATAATCACGACAGACTGGTTCAGAATATTATTATTTATTACAGGTACAATTTACAAATTATGTAATTTATGTTGACAATTGATGCAACACTTTACATTATTATTATTATACAGGATTTATATAGTGCCAACAGTTTGCGCAGCGCTCTGCAAAATGAAGGCAGACATTACAGTTACAATACAATTTGGTACAAGAGGAAACAGAGGGCCCTGCTCATTAGAGCTTACAATCTAGGAGATTCACATCAGTCCCTGCCCTCAAGGAGCTTACACTCTAAGCTTCCTATGGCAAGTACATACCACATATATTAGGTTCAATCAACCTACCAGCATGTTTTTGGAGTGCGGAAGGCGGGGATTTTTTTCTCAGAGAATAGATGCAGGAACTCCCCATTCTAAGTCACCCGTGTCTCTGCCCCCTACCCACTTCCTAGCATTGTCCCTTTTAGAGAATACAGAACCAAGTAACATATTGCTGTGCTAAGTAATTTGGAATTTGTTTAAGATAAAGCAGTAAAATAGATCCCCTGCAGCCAGCAACAATAGACTCTCCCTTGTGGCAACAATAGATCCCCCAGCAACAATAACCCCCCCAGCAGTATCATCGAATCTCTAAATCCTCCAGCAGCCAGCAATAATAGACCCCTCACTCAATAATGGATCCCTCCCAGCAACAAATTACCCCCACGTTCCTGCTGAAAAAATCCCTGGTGGGAGGAAACCCACACAAGCACAGGGTGGACATGCAGACTCAATACAGCGAGTGTTGAAGTTGAGATTCAAACCAAGGACTGTAGTGCTGCAAGACAAGTCCCTGTACTGCCCATACATGGAACCCAACTGCACTCAGTGGCATGGGAGTAAAAACCGCTTCCTGTCCCGGGTAGTATCTTACGGCTGGAGTTCTGCCTAAACGTTTCCAAAAGGGCCACAGATTGGGGGACATTTATAAATCTTGCATAGACTCAGTGCCGTGCACATTTTTAGCCTTACTAAAGATAAGCAAGGATTTAAATTGCAGAACAGGACAACGTGCGCATTTATGTATTATAAATAATATGCGCTCAAAAATACACACGCTTCAGAAAAATCAGGCGATGTACAAAAATTGCTTGGGTCTCTGCCTGCGCTAGTCTTGCAAAGGTCCTCCGCTATATTTAGGCAAGGGCATGCAGGCGCCGAACAAATAAAGACATTATTTGCATGATGGAGTGTTTGGGTAGAACCGCTCAGTTGCTCTTATGAATAAAGGCATATTTTTATTCTACTTTACCTTTACATGTGTTTATTTCTTTATGTAACCTATGTATTATATGCCATGCATTCACTCCTGTGCCTGAAGATTGCAACTGGGTTAGAGAGGAAACATGACAACAGTACTAAAAACAGAAACGACTGAGCGCTACTAAGTAGCAATAATCAAAGTATTTATCAAAGTCAATACAGTCCAAGACCTTGTGAGGTCTCTAAATGTCCACTATGGGGAAGCTTGTTGTAAGAGCATGAGATGACTCTGTCAAGAGATCAAAGAGGAGAGAAAAACAAGCGCCATCTGGGTGTAGTATTTAAAAACCAGTTTAATGAACAAAGTAATTTCACTCACAAAGGATGAGTTATCCTGGGCATTGGTAACAAGAGGATGGCCAGTATTGGTCCAGGATTGCATGGATTGTGGCTGTGAACTGGCTTTCAGGATGTTCTGGAGGCTCCCAGGGCTTCCAGATTGGCGTGGAACGCAGCAAAGGCTGACGATCAAAGATGGTGACACTTTGTAGGGCATGCGTTCCTTCGTGGCATGAAGAAGGAGCGCATGCTCCGCAATGCATCACCATCTTTGATCGTCAGTAACAGTCATTGAAGTCTCTTCCGCCTTCAGCTGTGTTCCACGCCAATCAGGAAGCCCTGGGTGCCTCCAGAACGGCCTGAAAGCCAGTTCACAGCCACCATATACAGGACCAATATTGACGACCATCCTCTTCTTACCAATGCTCAAGATAACTCATCCTTTTCCATTTTCATCCGACCGCCCATTGAGGAGAGCAAGCAGCTCTGTGACTGCTTGCAGATTAGGTCCGCCTGAAAAACTAACAGACAGACCCGATCGAACCATCATTGTGAAAGGGGCCTTAGCGAAACCTAGTTGACAAATTCAATATTTTTCTATTTTAAATGAATGAAACACTCCCTATTGTGTATGTTAATGGACACATTGTTGTGCATTGAAGTGTATCTATAACCGGAACTTTTTTTGGGTAGAATGGGGAAAGGTCAAAACCCCAGTAACAACTTCTGTTTTGTGCAGATTTGCTGTAACTTGCATTATGTCCAAAACAAAGGTAAAGTCTTCAACATAAAAACATGTAACGATATATTTATAAATGAAACCTGCCAAGTAAAGTAATATGTTTTTACAACACCTCAAAGGTTTCACAGTACTCCCCCCAAAAGTATCTTTAAAGTGAATCTATACTCACAATCTCTATAGTGCTGTGAAGTCCCGGAGTACCCTGCTGGCGCTGACATCTTTGGCTGGTGACCTCCCAGGTACCAGTCTTTGGCCATTTTTATTGGCCGGGCTGAGATAGCATCACTCCCAAGATGGATTTTAGGAGGGTTCATGGATAAGGAGATGCCAGTGAGATGTGTAATGATTGTCATAACTAGCTACCAAGATGGGAGCAGTACAGGACATTTCCAAAAGTGCAAATTTGCCTAAAAATTTGGCTACATGGAGGGAGTCCCATATTACCAGGTCCTAATTTTGCAAATATTCTCCTGGTATTTATTACAAATAGATTATTTTTGAGCAAAGAACACCATTCTATCTGTTGAAGAGGTTAGTCTGCAGGTCTCTGTAAGACACCTTATGCAGCAAGTGCTCATCATCCTGCACCAAGTGCTCATCATCCTGCAGCAAGTGCTCATCATCCTGCAGCAAGTGCTCATCATCCTGCACCAAGTGCTCATCATCCTGCACCAAGTGCTCATCATCCTGCAGCAAGTGCTCATCATCCTGCAGCAAGTGCTCATCATCCTGCACCAAGTGCTCATCATCCTGCAGCAAGTGCTCATCATCCTGCAGCAAGTGCTCATCATCCTGCAGCAAGTACTAATTTTCACGTACATGCGCACACTAACACATGTACCATGGTGCATTCATGCATGCATGGGTGTACCCACAGAACCTGGCACCCAGCAGCCTATTTAAAGGTCTGCCTTGATCTTTTAAGAGTAACTCCATTTTTGTTGATGTAGAGCTACCCTCGTGAGGGCGGCTGTGTTGTAGGTATCCCTAAGCTGCCCTCTGCACAGCCAGGCAGCAGGTATTTTTCCACAGACTTGCAACCAAAGACAGTGACCAGTCCATAAAGTTGGCTTTGCTGTTTTACTGCTCCCAGCTCTACAGCCTACATACACTACCAATTCTCCTGGCTTCTCAGAAGATCTCAAGGGCAAGGATAAAGGATTGCACCCAATGCTGTCCTTAGAAGGCTTGCTACGTCTTTCCCCTCATAGATCGCAAAGTGTGCTGCTGCATTCACACTGTCCACTTTGCTCCCTACTGTTCCAGGCCTTGATCCCATCCATGCCTCTCCGCAGAATTTATCCACTTAAGCCAGCTTGCACCCAGCCTAGAGACCCCCCCCCCCCGACCAAAGGGGCCTCTCCTAGACACTGACAGTCTCCTCAGCGCTCCATCGTCCACTCGACTACCCCTCTCAGCCTGCCTCTCTATTTATAGGCCTGTCCACCACTCTACCAGGGCCTCCAAACCTGGGATTGGCTGGACTGTCCATGAATTTGCAGATTAGGCCTCCACCCCTTCCTTCTAACTGACTTCCGGAAGGTTCTATGGTTCTCTCGAGTTTGGAGGAGGCGATAGGGCTACAACCTGTTGAGTCATCCAGCTGACCTGCAATAACAACTACCATGAGCTGTAATCAATGATTTTACCTGTACTACTCTATGCTATTCTAGTAGCACACTAGAGGGTGCTACATTGATAAAAAGCATTCCCATCTGGGTGATCTATGTACATTGCAGGAATTTCACCAAACTTTGTTGAAGATTCCTACCTTTTATTATTCTGAAGAAACGGCTATTTGTTTGTGTGGAAGAATCCCGCTGACAGCAGATGAGTCATGGTTGTTAGGGACGCGGCAGGTGCCTGCTCCTTAACCACTTCCCGACCGGCCGTTGTATATAAATGGCCGGACGGTGGCACTGCAGGGTCGGGTGGCCGTCTATAAACGGCCTCCCCGCACCCTGCTTGTGCGCGCTCCCAGGGAGCGCGCAGCACCGCGATCCGGTGCCCGCTGTGTCCTCCGGACACAGTGAAACACTGATCGTCGGACGGGACCTCTGTACGAGGTCCCGATCATGTGATCACTGATTGGCCAATCAGTGATCACATGCAAAGTAGTAAGCAAGATGTCACTTCTGACATCATTGCTTACTATGTGTGAAATCTGTGAATGATCACAGAGGTCACATGGTACAAGGCTATTCACAAAAGCCTTGTACCATGTGACAAGCTGTGACCAATCACAGCTCACTCAGTTCTTCTCAATGAGTGCATGAATGCACACAGAGAGAAAGAGAAATGATTTCTTTTACATCCTATATGGGTGTAAAAGCAATCAGTGTAAAAAAAAAAAAAAAATCTTCATCACCCCTCACAAGTAGTGCAGTGTCACCATGGTGACACTGTACTGCTAGGGTGACAGTATGTAAAAAAAAAAAAATAAATAAAAAATAATAATATAAAAAAATAAAATTAAAATGTAAAAAAAAATGTTTAAAAATTATAATTTTTGGTTATAAACTAATTTGGATTTTTTTTTACTAAAAAGATAACGGAATAAATTTTGGCTAAGATTTATGATGAAATATTATTTATTTGCAAAATTTTATTTAAAAAAATTACTTTTTTCAAAATTTTTGGACATTTCATTTACATAGCAAAAAAAATACAAATCCCAGTGGTGAATAAATACCACCAAAATAAAGCTTTATCTATCTCAAAAAAATGGTAAAAAATTCATTTGGGTACAGTGTTGCATGACCGCGCAATTGTCATTCAAAGTGTGATAGCGCTAAAAGCTGAAAATTGCCCTGGTCAGGAAGGGGGTAAAAGTGTCCGGTCTGGAAGTGGTTAACAACCACAGCTATTCACAATGAATTCAGATCTGTCCAAAGTTATACTGGGTGGATTAGAAAACCTTTTGAGTCCACTCAGTATAATGAATATACAAAATAAATCCTGAAGAAACTAAACGAATCCTGAAAACAGAACGGACCAATAAAACAAAAAGGAAAAGGAAAAAGGAGTATGTTAAGAGCATGCATTGTTTTAAAGCCAATAAGGCACAGCGTGAGTTTCCATTTTAGAAACGCTGCAAATGCTTTAACATTTATCATATAACTGTCATCGTTTCTGCAGAATCAATGGTTTGTCAGGAGTGCGTTTTATTGTGTAATGTGTGCACACAGCTCCAGGTGGGAGTATATTGCTCTTCTAAGCAACAGATGTTTGAATGAGTGTACCCCAGTGTCACGGGAAGCTGTGACAATCAGCTCTTTAATTAGAAGGGACAGACAATGTCAGCTTCCTTGGAGAAGCAGATGTCACTTGCTTTTGTCACAGGCATCCTCAGGGGTCTTTTTACCAGGTATTCAAAGTATGGCTCACAATCTGCCTGCAGCCAAAGAAACTATAAAGAAAGTCAGAAGATTCTCCGTGAATTCTACTTTAATGTATTGAAATGGTAATATTACAGTAGATAGATACACCTTATTATTTCGGGAAACTATTTGTTCTTAAAATCCTTTTTATTCCCAATCTTTAGGTTTTACATTATACTTTCTATTTCTTAACCTTAGCTAATCTGCAGGGGTTCTAACTGAAATATAATCTACTAATATAAAATATAATATATAGGATGTACTGTTTGCATTGATAGAAAATTGGCTCTTTGTATATGTAAGAAAAAAAATAACGTGTTCATAATATTGCGCAACACAAATTACAGCGTACGAGTATTTAAATCCAAGAACAACAAAGAATATATATATTAGATTACCAGTCCTTAGATGTTAAAGCGGAATTCAGGCCCCCCCCCCCCCCGAAAAAAAAAATTATACAAATACTGTAGCTGGTGACTTTTAACTACCTCCTATCCGGCCGTTGTATATAAACGGCCGGACAGTGGCACTGCAGGGTCGGGTGGCTGTTTATAAACGGCCTCCCCGCACCCTGCTTGAGCGCGCAGCAGCACCACCATCCGGTGCCCGCTGTGTCTTCCAGACACAGTGGAACACCGATCGTCGGACGGGACCTCTGTATGAGGTCCCGATCATGTGATCACTGATTTGCCAATCAGTGATCACATACAGAGTAGTAAGCAAGATGTCACTTCTGACATCATTGCTTACTACTTGTGAAATCTGTGAATAATCACAGAGGTCACATGGTACAGGGCTATTCACAACAGCCTTGTACCATGTGCCAAGCTGTGACCAATCACAGCTCACTCAGTAGTTCTCAATGGCTGCAAGAATGCAGCTAGAGAGAAGGGGAAATGTTAGCTTTTACATCCTTTATGGGTGTAAAAGCAATCAGTGTAAAAAAAAAAAATCTTCATCACCCCCCACAAGTAGTACAGTGTCACCATGGTGACACTGTTGCTAGGGTGACAGTATATAAAAAAAATAAATAAATAAAAAATAAAAAAAATGTTTAAAAATAATAATTTTTGGTTATAAACTAATTTGGGTTATTTTTTTTCCTAAAAATATAACGGAATAAATTTTGGCTAAGATTTATGATAAAATACTATTTATTTGCAAAATGTTATAAGAAAAACACTTTTTTTCAAAATTTTTGGACATTTTAATTTACACAGCTGCTGGTTTCCCTACTCTCCACCATGGCTGGATCTAGGGGGTGCTGGGGTGGGCTATGCCCCCAGATTTCAGTTGTTCCCCCCAGGCCAGTCTTTCCATGGATGCTGGGCCTGGCCACTGGGTGCCTTCCCCCATTCCCGCACTTATGGCTGGGACCAGGGGAGAGCAGCCTGGAGCATTGAAGCTTGCAAAAGAGAAATGACAGGAGAGAGCTGGTCTGTGAGCTGTCTGTGGAGCCATCCTCCATAAATTAGATGACACAGGATTGCTCTTACATCGACATGTTCAGTGTTTGATTCATTTCCTGGCTCCCTGCTGCTGAGATGTGTGTGATCATTGGAGGAGACGGGGGCGAGGTAATCAAACTGTGTACAGCCCAATCCAAGAGCGATCCTGTGTCTTCTGCTGTATGGAGGATCGCTCCACTGACAGGAGTGAGAGCACAATCCGCACCTCTGCCTAGCTTCCCACCTTTGAGCTTACAGGCCGGGAGAACTTTACACAATGAAATGGGGGGGGGGGATGTGCTGAGATGAGAGGTTTGTGCAAGGGGGGAGGGGGTATTTGTGCTGGGAAGGGTAGTGGGGATGATGGGGGGGGGAGTATGTGCTAGGAGAAGGAATGTGATTTGGGTAAGGTGGAAGGATTTTATGCTGGGAAGGGTAGTGGGGATGATGGGGGGGGGAGTATGTGCTAGGAGAAGGAATGTGATTTGGG